>NC_050447.1:51296744-51557532 GCF_903995425.1 Onychomys torridus
GAGTAGCAGCCGTCAAAAATGGCAAGTATAAAGAATGGCAGGGACATGGTGCAAGTCCAGCATTCCAGAGCAGAGACAGGAGGACCACTGCAAGTCTGATGCCAGTTTGGTCGACACGGCAAGTTCCAGGCTCTCCAGGGCTAAATTATAAGAGCTTATCTAAAGAAAGGGGAGGGGGTGTCTGCAGAGAGAGTTCAATGGTTAAGAACATTTGTTGGACCAACACCCTTTTCTGGCTTCTGCATTTGCGTGTGTGTGCACACACATCCCTAACTTTAAAAATTTTTTTATTACTAATTAATTAATTTATTTTACATCCTGACCTCGGTTTCCCCTCCCTCCTCTCCTTCCATTCCTCCCCCCCCCCCCCCCCCGCTTCCCCTCGCCCCCATTCCAATCTACTCCTCCTGTTTTTTTTAAGGGAAGAAAAATAGACCAAAACCAAGTATAATTTATATTATGAGGTTTAACATCCAAAAAATAATTTATACACTTAATAATGGCACAATAACAAAAACATATGATCATATCAATAGATGCAGGAAAAGGTATTTGACAAAATTTATACCATATAATGAAAAGAATGAGTCAATAATCTAGAAACAAAATGGCATTTCCTCAACTTGACAGAGGACATCTGTGAAAAACCTAAAGCTAATGTCACACTCAACACTGAAAGACTAAAAGCTTTTCCCCTAAGAATAAGAGTTGGGCAGTGATGGTGCACACCTTTAATCCTGGCACTCAGGAGGAAGTAGGCAGAGCTCTGTGAGTTTGAAGCCAGCCTGGTCTGTAGAGCGAGCTCCAGGACAGTCAGAACTGTTACAGAGAGACCATTTCTTGACAAATCAAGAGATCAGAAATAAGACAAAGACGTCTTCTCTATCACCTTTCTTTAACTGCATTCCACGTACTAGCTAGAACAAGTAAGAGAAGAAATCCCAGGCTTCTAAACTAGAAAGGAAAAAGGTGAGTGATGTGCATTCACAAATGGTATGACATCACACACAGTGAAGCCTGAATAACTCACTCAAAAAGAACCTCTCAGATGCCGGGCAGTGGTGGCGCACGCCTTTAATCCCAGCACTGGGGAGGCAGAGGCAGGTGGATTTCTGTGAGTTCGAGGCCAGCCTGGTCTACAAATTGAGTTCTGGAAAAGGCTTTAAAGCTACACAAAGAAACCCTGTCTTGAAAAAACCAGAAAATAAATAAATAAATAAATAAAAATAAAAAGATCAAAACGTTGATCCTAAAGTTCAAATGAAATCACAAAGGACCCAGAACGGCCCAAGCAATCTTTAAAAAGAGCAATTTCAGGACTCCAGTTCAGAACAACACACTAAGACAGCAGACAGAAGCAGGGGGCCAGAAATAAACTCTTGGGTGAGTGGCCAGCTGACCTGTGACAAGGACATCAAGGACATCCCATGGGGAAAGTACAGTCTCTTCAACAAAGACATGCCAAAGAAAGGCAGTCCCACACCTCACATGAAGTAAAAACCAAAGTATAAGAGCTAAGAGTAAAACAAATGACTCAGACTTCACCAAGTTCACTTCTGAGTAGCAGTGAACATTATCAAGGGGGTAAAAAGAATCAGGGATCAGGAGAAAATCCGCGTAAGTCATCTATGTGCTAAGCGGCTAGGGTATATAAGAACTCCTACAAATCAGTAAGACAGCCCAACTTAGAAGGGAGTGGGTGTGTACTCAGAGGCAGGGCACTTTTCTAGCCTGTGTGGGGCCCTGGGTTTGAACTCTAATGGCACAAAAGATAGGTAGGGTGGAGGGATGGGAGAAAAAAGTTTTGTTTTGTTTTGTTTTGGTTTTTGGTTTTTTGAGACAGGGGTTCTCTGTGTAGCTTTGTGCCTTTTCCTGGAACTCACTCTGTAGCCCAGGCTGGCCTCGAACTCACAGAGATCCTCCTGGCTCTGCCTCCCCAGTGCTGGGATTAAAGGCGTGCACCACCACTGCCCGGAAAAAAGTATCATTATCCGTCAAGTCCAGTCCAAGAAACACAGTAACTCGGGGCTCTACAAAAACCTGTACACAAAAGTTCATAGCAATGTTATTCACAATAGCCAAACAACAGAAACAACCCAAATGTCCACCAATGGAAGGATGGATTAAAAAGATGATACATACTGTTCAGTGGCATTATTCAGCCATAAGAAATGAAATATTACATGGATGAACCTTGCAAACAAACATTTGCTCAGTGAAATAAGCCAGGAACAGAAGACCACATGTGATTCTGTTTCTTTTTTTGTTTTGTTTTTTGAGACAGGGTTTCTCCATGTAGTTTTGGTGCCTTTCCTGGATCTTGCTCTGTAGACCAGGCTGGCCTCGAACTCACAGAGATCCACCTGCCTCTGCCTCCCGAGTGCTGGGGTTAAAGGCATGTGCCACCACCGCCCAGCTGTGATTCTGTTTTTTTTTTTGTTTGTTTGTTTGTTTGTTTTTTTGTGGAGCTGAGAATCGAATCCAGGGCCTTGCGCTTGCTAGGCAAGCGCTCTACCTCTGAGCTAAATGCCCATGCCGATTCTGTTTCTCAACCCCGACCCTCAGCAGGGGTTGAAGTGTGAGCAGCACACTCACTGGCGTGGCCTGAGACAACATCTGCCCACTGCAGTGGCCCTCAGGAGCCGAAGGGACACTGAGGAAGTCCACTTTCACTCCGCTGTGCCGCCACTGCAACTGTCACCCCAGCCCTCAGGAAGCTGAGGCAGGAGAATGGAGTTCTAGGTCAGTTGGGCTACTGAGTGAGACCCTGTCTCAGACCCAAACAAAGGACTTCCTACAGTGATGTTGCACTGACATGTGAACACACGCAGAAGAGGACACACTGTGAGCCTGTGTGATGTGCTGTCCACTGACACGTGAACACCACACGGGAGAGGACACACTGTGAGCCTGTGTGATGTGCTGTCCACTGACACATGAACACCACACGGGAGAGGACACAGTGTGAGCTTACCCGAGTTGCACCGGTCTGGGCTGTTACTAGCACAGAGCAGGAGGTTTGAGGACTACGGGGCTGACCTTTGGTGGAAGTCCATCAGCTCACTGACAAGAACTGTGCACGCTATTTCCAGGTCTCCATCACAGCCTCCCAAAGCAGATGGTGCCGGGACGAAGTGCTCATAGATGGCCCACTGGTGGAAGTCATGTCTGCAACAGTTGAACACCGAGGTCAACTCTGAGGAAGACTTGATAACCAGGTGTCCAAGGGTCCTTAACATCCTGAAGCAGTCTCCATAAGAGGAACATAGGCCAGGGCATGGTGGCACACATCTTTAATCCCAGCACTTGGGATTGTAATTCCAGCAGAGGCAGGAGGATTGCTAAATTTGAGGCCAGCGTGGTCTACAAATTGAGTTCCAGGATAGCTAAGGCTGTCATACAAAGAAACTCTATCTCTAAATAAATAAATAAGTAAACAAACAAACAAACGGAACACCCAGTTCCGGTGACTGGGCAAAGCGGCAGCTAGCATCAGCAGCCTGAGAGTTCAGAGTGGAGTTAGGCTTAACTGTCTACAAGACAAGGGACCGGTGCTGTGAGAAAATGCATTCTCAGGGCAATCCTGTGACCAAAGCCCAGGCAGTGTTAATCCTGCAGGGTGACGGCTGACTATCTCAGTGAACCCAGTCAATGGAGCAGGTGGCTACACTGTGGACTGAGTTATCCGGTGGTCTGCACCACGTACACCCCAACAGGGGAACAGCTCAGAATCCAGACTGGATTGCAGGCCAGTGGTCAAAGAGAGCAGTACTATCTATGCTGAAGGGAACGGTCTCAAGGACATGGTGACTGTGGTCCACTAAGTGGAAACAGCCAAATACAAGTGAGCTATCCCACACCACAAAGAGTGGGTGAGGGAGATGGAGGGCAGCACTCTGCCCATGAGGGCTGAGATCTACACAGAACCTATTCAAGTATCAGTCATGTGATTACAGCAGGAAGGGTGGCTGGGAGCGACTTGTCAGTGGGGTTTTTGCCTTGTGTGTGTAAGGCCTGCAGAAGGGGACAGGGAGAACCCCTAAAACAGCCTAAATACAATCTCAAGGTAACAGTGATCCAAGGGTTAAAAAGTGAGGTTGTAGAGGCTGGGGCGATGGCTCAGCTGTTGAGAGAACTGGTGGCAGAGGATCCGGGTTCATTTCCCAGCACCGACAGACATAGCAGCTCACATCTGCCTGTAACTCCAGTTCCAAAGGATCTGCCACCTTTCTGGCCTCTGTAGGTACCACATACACACATGGTACATCCACAAACATAAATAAGTCATTTTTTTAAAAGTGAGATTATAATGAGGCCTCAAACAAACAAAAAACCCAGTCAAGATGTACTCGGTTTCGGGTGCCCAAGGCACTTCTTGGAACCTGCTCTCCAATGTACCCCTATTGCCCGACCTACTGTCCCAGTGTGGTCCCTGGCTCTTACAGGGCCTATCTTGTAGCCTCAGACCACTCATTGTGTCTACCTGTGCTTTTACCAAAGTGCACCGAATATGCTTTCTCAACATGGGCTCTGGTGGGTGTAGGGTTCCTGCAGAGACCTCGTCTGTCCTTATCTGTACAAAGGTGCCTTATAGGAAGGTGTGTCTCAGTTACTTTGTAACCCCAGCTTCTGGGACATTCTAGAAGTGTCTGGCACGCAGTGGAAACCCAGTGTTTTTTCAATAAAGACATGAATGACTGAAGTGCTCAGACGTGACCCAGTTAGCCTGAACGTAAGATGGCTGTGTGAAACAGACTATGACGATGTTTTAGGGGCCAGCTCCCCTGAGCGCTTACCTTTCTGTGTCTGAGAGTACATCAACTTCAGGTTGAATTTCCAATTCCATCTGTACCCAGTCTCTGTAAGTTAACTGAGTGATGGAAACATTCAGGGTAGGGAGGATGAAACACAAAACCCACACAGCTTATAAGCATTTGTCATTTTATCTGAAAAACAGAGATCTGTGCTCTGCTCTAATGAAATGGAGAACTGATGCATTATGGAAACATATTGTGTACAGGCTCTGAATATGAAATTAAAACTAGTGAAACCAGTCCAGTTTTGCTTGTTTGTTTGAGACAGGGTCTTACTCTGTACCTAGGGCAGGCCTTGAACTTACTATGGACAGCCACAAATCTTCCTGCTTCAATTCCCCAAGTGCTGAGATCACAAACATATACTACCGCACCTGGCCAAACTGGTCTTTTAACTAGCGTACTACCTACTTTTAACTAACTAGCCTATTCCTAACTAAATTACTATGCAGTAAGAAAAGAAATTATTTTATAGATCAGGCGTTGAGGGAACAAACCTTAGTATAAACTGGGTGTGGTAGTACAGCAGTTGATCGCAGCACTCAAGGCAGATGCAGGAGGATCTCTCTGAGTTGAGGTCAGCCTGGTCTACAGAGTGAGTTCCAGAACCGTCAGGGCTACAATGAGACCCTGCCTGAAGCAAACAAACAAACAAACAACCCCTCCCCCAAACCCTGATGTACCAATCCGCTTCAAATATTCCTGGCATCTATTTTTCTTCCTTGAGACAAGGTTTCTCTGTATTCCTGGCATCTTATATCTTGGTTTTTTTTTCTTATGAAAATTCTTAGAGTGATTTCACCTACCATTGTGCCCTAGTCTCAAAATCTCACTTTGTGTAAAAAACCCACATGGACAGGCCACCCCGCCACACATTCCTACTTGGACAGTGTTCAAGGTGGACAGATACGACGTAACTAGGAAGCAAAACTGCAAATGTCCTAGACATGACAGGGTCCTCTGAAGAGCTGATGAGCTCCGGCTATCGGCTGCTCCGCCTTCCCTCACACTGGTCACGGCACCACACCTACCTTATATAGCCAAACCACAAAAACGTGACACAACGATCTTCCCCAAACTAGGCAAACACATTAGGAAATAATGGACATGGTCTGTTTGTGCAAATTGTGCCAGGTTCCAGTGGATGGGCATAAGCTAGAGGCATGGACAAACCAAGGCCCCATGACAGGGCTGCTGTGAAGAGCACAGCAAGGTCTTCTGGAGTGTCCCTTCACAGTGACCACAGTGAAGGTTTCAGTTCAACCAAGTATTGCTCTGGCCTCCCAGGAGACATAGAACCCTCTTACACCCAGGTTTCTTCTACCCCGCTCCAACCCCAACACACACACACACACACACACACACACACACACACACACACGCAGCCAGGGCATGTGACATAGTAGAAAACATGGAGACTCACATAAAATCCCTTTTCCTTCCACAGCTCTTGGAAGCTGCCCCATCTCCACAGACAGAGTGCAGCGCTCTGCCAGTCTGCAGAAGGAAGGTACAGGGGTCTCCAGGAGACGGAAGCTGTGTGTTCTGGAGGACAAGGTGCTCTGGCCTCCGAGAACACTCTTAACATAACAAACTGAAACTGAAACAGACAAGTTCACAGTGAGACAGGGCAACAGTCACAGAGACACACCAGAGAACCCACCAGGAGAGCTAACTGTCACCCGCTAGGGGACCCAAACCAGCCCTGACACACACAGCATTTCAGTGATCAGGGGAGGAGGAGGAAGAGGGGCGGAGGCAAGGCACTTCTCCTTGGGGTCTCCCGAAAACCTGGCCTTTCTGGTGAAATCTGGGTGGGTGTTTTGTTGAGGGGCCTGTAACTCCAGCTCAAGAAGTTCTGAAGCCCTCTTCTGGCCTAGCTGTCCTCCCCGCCCTCATACAATTGGAAATAAAGCTTGACAATAACAAATGAAGAAAAAACCTTCACAAATCCTCCTGCTTCAGCATCTCAAAGATGTTTTCTCTTTTATTTCTAATGTGAAGCCTACAGTCAAAATCCAGTGGTTATACATGAGAGGCGCCCATCAAAATTCTACCAGTTTGAAGTAATAACTTGGTGATAGGGCACTTGCTTAGTACATGTGAGAACCAAAGTTTGATCCCAGAACTGAAAACAAAACAAAACAAAACAAAAACTGAATCAGGAGTTGGGGATTTAGCTCAGTGGTAGAGTGCTTGCCTAGCAAGCGCAAGGCCCTGGGTTCGGTTCTCAGTTCTGGCAAAAAAAAAAAAAAAAAAAAAAAAAAAAAAAAAAACACAATGAACCAACCAGCCATATAAACAAACAAAACCATACAGAGGGATAACTGTGGTTTAAGGGGAAAGACTTTTTTGTTTTTTAATGAATTCTTAACCTTTAGCTTATTAGTGCTATAAACATCAGTATCTATTCAAAGGAGTAGCATATACTTAACTGACATCTTAGCCCCAACTTGAACTAAGAGATACAGTAGCAGTATTCAGCATGAAAAACTCCCCAAGCAGACAGCCAGGTTCTCAGAGACAGCCTGATTGATGTATCATGCACCCATAAACTGAGGTAAACACAAGAAAGCTGCAGAACCCAGAAACCCTCAGGTCAAAAAACAGGACACTGAAGCACATACCCTTTTGATCAGGCCTGGAGATAAACAGTTGTTCAAGGCAGCAAGGGGCTGTGCAGCGAACTTGCATACACAGTAAGAAATTGCTGCTGTACAGAATCTGCAATCAAGGAGAAGTAAACTGAATTTACCAAACCGACTTTGGTGTGTTCTAAACTAGACGACCCGAGAATCACTCCTTTATTTAAAGAACTGTTGGACCACCTTGGATTCAGGCTCAGTGTCTCCTGACAGGGAGATGCTGCCTCCAAAGGCTCACATCCACACTGAAGGTGGAGAATGACAGGCACACAACACCATGTGTGAGACAAGGATATGTGTGAAGAGCCACACCAAGACACAAAAGGAAGGAAGCATATACTGCCCAGCCCTTGGGAACAGGTCATTCAGTGGAGGGCACAGACAGCAAGGCTGGTCCAGGCACCTCTAGCTCAGTGAGCATCACTTGTGTTCTTGTGTGAGGGTCTCAAGAGCTCACATGCTCCACGTCTTGGGAGAACACAGTATCTGTGAGCACAGCTCAGCCTCATGTGGCTCTGGCTACTAGGAGAAATGACTGGTTACAAAACTGTGTGCAGAAGCAAAAGATGACATGGGACGGAGACTAGGGGCCTTTGTCCCAATGCCTGACCTTGGGAAAAGGACTTTCTTGGGGGATCAGACGATTATAGAACATTGTAGTTTTCTATACGGCTTAGTTTATATAAATAGCTAAAGCTTAAAAGTAAGCAAAGATGAGGCTAGACAAATATTACTGTGAACCTGAGTAGACCTTAGGAATTTATTAATCTGTTTTAAAATTAATTAATTTCGTTTTATTTTATGTGCATTGGTGTCTTGCTTGCATGCATGTCTGTGTGAGGGTGTCAGATCCCCTGGAACTGGAGTTACAGACAGCTGCGAGCTGCCATGTGGGTGCTGGGAATTGAACCTAGGTCCTCTGTTAGGGCAGCCAGTGTTCTTAGCCACTGAGCCATCTCTGCAGCCCTGGAATTTATAAATCTTGATTATCAAATATACCTTAAGCATATGTTACTTATCTAAGTTTTCTGGCAGCTTGGTGTGAACTTATGTGGGAGCAGGCAGTTATCAAGCTATAATGGTCCCACAGTGATGGGATTTTCCCCCAAAGAATTACTTTGTTTAGAGAGGCTGCCACTTTATACATTTTCATCCTTCAAAGCACACACAAAATTTCCCAAGACAGCCAAACAATCTCCACCATAGGACAGCAAGGATATCCTTTGCCAAGGATAGCACAATTGTGGAGAGATGTGTTTACAGTAGTTAATAGTAGTAACAACCTCCAACTTTAGCAGTCCCCTAAAGCACAAACAAACGAAACACCTAAATATAACAAAAACCTAAAATATTAAGGGATGACTCTTGGGTGACCCATTTTCTGCACTGCTCTCTCTAATTTGGTATCAGGGATTGAACCCAGGGCCTTATTCAAGCTGAGCATAGATGCTATCACTGACTACGTATGCCCCATTCCTGGGCTCGCTCTCTTTCCTCTTCTTTTAAAAATTTTGGTTATTTCATTTCTTTTATGTGTATAAATGTTTTGCCTGCACAGATGGCTGTGCACTAAGCATGCGCAATGCCAATAGAGACCAGACGAGGGAGTCAGATTCTCTAGAACTGGAGCTAGAAATGGTGAGCTGCCATGTGAGTGCTGGAATAGAACCTGGATCCTCTGGAAGAGCAGCCAATGTCTTTAACCACTGAGCTGTCTCTCCAGCCACACGGTCTCTCATAATTTTATTTGCTGAGTATTTGTTACTTTTCAAGAGGGAAAACAACTGCTGAGTTACTCAGGAAGGACTTACTTCATGCAGAAGAGCAGAGATTCCCTTGTGCGGCAGGTCAGGAGGCTGTTCAAGAACTCAGGGACACAAAGGCTGTCAGCGGAGGCAAGGACACCGGGATCCACCTCTGGAAGTATGGACTTGGACTCACCCAGATGGACGGCAAGGGCAGCCAACCCCAGCACATGAGGGGTGCTCAGGCTTGGGCCCTGAAATAAGGACAGAGTTAATGATAGTCTGCTCCCTAGCTAGAAGACTCGAAAATCACTGAAAAGCAGAAGTTGGCATCAGTGGAGGCTCACAGCAGCTGGAGAAGTAACCTGCAGGATGCAGGAAACCTACCTGGTGATAGAGCAGCTGGCAGAGCCGAGTGAGCACTGCAGGGAAAAGCACGTGTCCACAAAGGGTCCTCACGAAAAGGACAGCCCAGGGGCTCTGCCTGCAAAGACAGAGAACAAGTCACTGGCTGGTTGTAGCCCTGTCCATTCCTTCCACGACCAGTCTAGGCACAGGGGCCTATACAAGGCTCGGGGTTCTTCCAAACAGTGGCCTTTATGTAACACCATCAGTCTTCAATGCAGTCTCTACACGACAAAACAGCCTAGTCATCCACTCTTGGAACAGAGCTTGCCCTGCTTGGTCTCAGCACCCTAGGAAAGATGAAAATCACCCTTACCTCTCTGGGGTCACAAAACTAGAGGCTGCCATTTGGTCCTGACAGAAGGCTGTGAGCAGGAGATCCACAACCTGGGAAGAGACACATCACTGTGAGGCTTTGGCCTCCTACATCTGGGGGTGACCTGTACCGAAAGAACCATAGTAAAGTCTGCACTTAATTTTTTATTTATTTTATGCATGCAGCGGCCAGAGGACAACTCTCAGGAGTCAGTTCTCTGCTACCACCTCACAGGAAGTGGGGATCAAATTCAAGTTGTCAGATTTGCACTTGCAAAGGAAGCCACAATGCAAGTTAGCACCAAGTCCCTGGACTGGACCAGGTAAGTGTCACCACACAGATAGAAACCTGAAGGTGCCCAGTGGGAAGAAGGTAAACCTTGATAGTAAAGGCAGAAAAGTAAATATGGGCTTTGGGGTTAAAACCAGCCTTCACCACACAGGCTTCTTTAAAATGCAAAAACAAGCCGGTGGAACACACCTGGAACCCCGACACTTGGGATGTGGAGACAGGAAGAGCAGAAATTCAGGTCCAGCCTCAGCTACACAGTAAGAGTAAGGCCAGCTGGGCTACAGGAGACCCTGTCTCAAAAAAACTCATAAAAAAGTAAGAACGCCTTTAGCCACAAACAGGCAAGGGAGGCTGGCCAACTGTGGCGTGGTCAGTACCTGTGTGCACAACATCTGACTGCATACCTTTTACATAACCTAAGAAGGGTCACAGACATACCTCCTGGTCCTGTGTCCGGAGCGTGGGAGTAAGGATGCTGAGCTGGATCTTTGCTCTCCGGAGGCTGCCATCATCGCTACTGTGACCCAAAGCAGCACTGAGTCTTTCAGAGACCACAGCCACCTGAGCAGATATAACTGCAGACAGAGAAGCCAGATAGGTTCAGAGCAAGCCTGGGAAGAAGCAACATGAAGAAGTGCTGGCAGGGCCTCGTAGGATACCAGGTAGCACTGGCCACGCTGTTACACCCCAGCATGGAGCCACCTCTGAGACGTGACTCCTCCATCTGTCTAAGCACAAAGCCTCGAAGACTGAAGAAACTCGAGGCCACTGCAAAGGCCCCGGTGACTCACTAGAGCATGGGAACCTCTGTTGCTTCGTCAGAGCTGACCTGGCACCCATCAGTCTTTTGCTTAAGTCCTGGAACTCTTCCTAATGTTCCACAAATGCTACATTCTGAGCTGGATGTAGTGGTGAATTCCAACAAATCCCAGCACTTGGAAGGCTGAGGCAGGAAGAACATTTGAGCTCTGAGATTAAGGCCAGCATGAGTAAGGGAGCAGGAGCCCATATGCACATGCACACACAAAGCCACACACAGCACCACACTTTACACAAGCAGCCTAGGAAGTTGTGCTTTGACGTCTGTATACCTGGCCTAAGGAATTGTGTCAAGGATCCACAGCCTCAGCAAAGCTGTGGCAATGCACAAGTTGGTTAATGCCTCCCTGTGAGGCTAGCTTGGCTTCTATAAATATCAATCCACAGTAAAGTAAAATCTATTATGCATAAAAATAGATTTTGGGGGCTGAAGAGATGGCTCAGAGGTTAAGAGCACCAACTGCTCTTCCAGAGGTCCTGAGTTCAATTCCCAGCACCCACATGGTATCTTACAACCATCTGTAACGAGATCTGGTACCCTCTTCTGTATACATAATGAATAAATAAATCTTAAAAAAAAAATTGGGGGTTTGATGTGGGTTGTCACACAATAAAGGATTCAGGTTGTTTTGTTTTTTTTCCAATTATTTTTAATCATGTGTATGTGTGTGTTCTGTGTGGGTATGTACATATGAGTGATGGTGCCTAGAGTCCAGAGGAGAATGTTGGATCACCCAAAGCTGGAGTTACAGGTAAGTTACCTGATATGGATGCTGGGAAGCAAAGCCAGATCCTCTGCTTAACTGCTGAGCCACCTGTGCAGCTCCAATTCAAGAGGGTTTTGTTTGTTTGATTTGTTGTTTTGAGACAGGGTTTCTCTGTGTAACCCTGACTGTCCTGGAACTCACTCTGTAGCCCAGGCTGGCCTCGAACTCGCAGAGATCTGCCTGGCTCTGCCTCCCAAGTGCTGGGATTAAAGGCATGTGCCCCCACCGCCTGGCCGTTTTTTTTGTTTTTAACAACAGAAACTAGACAAGTGCACCCAGTCACAACCTGGGGAATTTACTTTGCACTGTACATTCACTAAAGTGAAGCCCTGGGAGCAGCGCAAGCCTGTGGCTGATGTCACGGGCCGCTGTCCAAGTCAGTGCTTTGCTGTCCCACAGACGATGCTCTGAACTCAGGGCTTCAGAAAATACTCAGAAGCAGAAACAGAAAGGAGCCCAAGGTGCTTGACGCTGGATCTACTTGGACAGTCAGTAAGAACCTGTGCTCACGGACTTCAGCTTCCTTCCCTTTCCAGCATCCGACTTATCAGGACACAAGAAGGATGACCCACCTCCTGCCTAGGGAGTGTGACAGGACAGTGAGGCTGTTCCCATCATTCCGACTCCTCACTTGGTCTAGTCTGTGGGCACGTTCATCCGCCAAGTGCTGAGCTACAGGAATGACAGGCCAGCCTCCGGCACACACACTCTACCACACACACCCCATCCCGCTTTCTTACCATCGTATTGGGTGGGGTCTGTCATTAAGGCTCTGAGCTCTTCAAGTGCTGCTGTGAGCAGTCCCAGGGGCTGTTCAGCACACTCAGGCTCCGTCCTTCTTCCTGGGGTGGCATCTGAACCGGGGAAGGACATTTTAAAAATCAGGTCAAATGGTAGCAACGCCCAGTGGGATTCTGTATTATAAATAGAAAAACCTCATAGACTTGGGGAAAAGCTGATGTGTACCGCTCTGTGTGGACAGCACTCAGTTTCTGGGAGCTTTTCTCTTTGACGCTGGATATTACATATAGTATCAAAATAAAAATGAGACTGGGAATGTTACTCTATAGCAGAACATGTGTCTGTAATGTACAAAGCACTTTAATTCCTAGCAACATATTTTTTGTTGTTGTTGTTTTTGTAGACAAGGTTCCTTTGTGTCACCACCTTGGCTGTCCTGGAACTTGTTTTGTAGACTAGGCTGGCCTCAAAGTCAGAGATCCACCTGCCCAGCACAACATACATTTTTTTTTTTTAATGTGCATTGGTGTTCTGCCTGTATGCATGTCTGTGTGAGGGTGTCAGATCTTGTAGTTACAGACAGTTGTTAGCTGCCATGTGGTTGCTGGGAATTGAACTCAGGACCTCTGGAAGAACAGTCAGTGCTCTTAACCGCTGAGCCATCTCTCCAGTCTCCCCCAACATACATTTTTAAAAAAAATTTATAAACAAGTTTAAGGAAAGAAAAGAGAAAGCCTGAAGAGATAGCTGAGGGATTAAAAGCACCACCTGCTCTTCCAGATTTGAGTCTAAGCAACCATGCTGTGGCTCACAACCATCTGTAACAAATATCACATTTTCTTTCATATGCGGCATCTAGATTTAAAAAAAAGGGGGGGGGGAGTTGGGGATTTAGCTCAGTAGGCAAGTGTAAGGCCTTGGGTTTGGTCCTCAGCTCCAGGGGGGGAAAAAGACTTTTTGGGAAGAGGAAGGGGACCAAGAGAGTAATTAGTGTGTGATATGTGACCGAATTAAATAATATATGTATGAGAAAGTCACAATGAAATCCAGCATTTTGTATAATTGATATAGATTAATTTAAAAAATGTAAACAGAGCATTTGTGATGTGACTCAGTTATTCAGTTGGTAGATTTTTTTAAAGATTTTATTTATTATGTATTTATTATTTATTTATTTATATATTATGTATTTATTATTTATTTATTTATTTATTTATTATGTCTGCAGGCTAGAGAGGGCACCAGATCTCATTACAGATGGTTGTGAGCCACCATGTGGTTGCTGGAAATTGAACTCAGGACCTCTGCAAGAGCAGTCAGTGCTCTTAACCTCTGAACCATCTCTCCAGCCCCAGTTGGTAGATTCTTGCCCAACATGCACAAAGCCCTGGGTCTGATACCAGCTCTACACATAAAACTGGACATGGTTGCATATGCCTATAATCCCAGCACTTGGGAGGTGGAGGCAGGAGGCTCAAAGTTCAAGGTCCTTCTCAGCTACACAGAGAGTTCAAGGCTAGCCAAGGATATGAGACCCTGTTTAAGTAAATCAATAAATAATTGAAAACTCAAAGACAAAATGAGCGACTTTTCCTGATGCCTCTCTCACTGTCGTCACGCTGGCCGTCAGAGCTACACGGCATTGAAGAATGGGGTGGAGAGAACATGCTAGCCACACACTGTAGGAACGGCGGCTCACTGACCACAGCTTCCCAGAGCCAACAAGATCTATCGCTGTTCTCATAGGTGCAAAGATCCCCAGCACAGGGTTGGACAGACGGCTCAATGGTTAAGAGCTCTAGCTGCTGGGTTTGATTCCTAGAACCCACATGGTGGCTCACAACTGTCTGCAACTCCAGTTCCAGATCTAACCCCTCTTCTGGCCTCTGCAGACACCAGGCAAACACATGATGCATAAACATAAACATACACACAGGCAAGAACACCCACACACATAAAATAAAAATAAAAATAAAAAAAACAAACAAACAAACAAAAAAAACCCCTGCAACCTGCTACAAACCAAATTGTCCAGTTAGAAAATAATTACACCCGACTACACTATACTGTGGGCCTTGAGCTACATGTGAAGATACCAAATATAGAGGTGGGCTTCTACTTCACGCTTCCCAGGAGATGGGAACGGGGCTGACTGTCAAGGTCGCCACGACAATAACCATGAGCTGCTAACACATTGTTTGGTCCCCAGGTGCCGTGGTCAGGGAGTCACAGGCCTCTTGCACCGGGGTGAGTACAACCTGACCACTGAGGATGCCAATGCAGGTGCTGATGACAGACACATCATAGAAATGGCAAGCACAGGAACAGAAGGTGACCAAGAGCCTTACCTTCGGGCTGCTTCTCCTCAGCAGCGGCACAGGCTTGGCGGTAGGCATCGTATAACGATGAGGGAATCTTATCGGCTCTAGATAAAAAGAAAGCAATGCCCACGTCACCCATGACAGCGTTCAGGTTTCTGATTCCAAGGCTATCACACCAGTGTATATTGTATTGTTCTGTGTTTTATCCCTTTTTTTCAGTGCTGGGGATTAAACCCACTAGGCAAACAGCAAACAATTTACCATAGAGCTAGCCATTTATTAGTATTAGAAGAAAACAAATCACATTTATGATTTTAAAAGTATAGATATGAGAAATTTCAGTGGTACCTACGATTTCACAACATGTCATGTATTAGTAATAAATACTGAGTGCTAATTTTAAAAGATCATTAGAATATTCAGGTGACACACAGCAGTCTGTGTGATCCATCTCCAGATTGCCTCTCTTACGATGATTCTGGCCTGTCGGCTGGGTTTTTGCTTTGGAGCACAGGCTTCAGTCTGAATTTTGCCAATTTCAGATGGTCAGCCTGAGGTAGCCTCACGGCACTGTGAGAATATTTGTGCTGAACTCTTCTGAGTCCATTTCCAGGGCCATTCCAGAGCCATGTGTTATACACACAGAGGGATGTCCGGGTAGGTGTGACAGTCCTGTCCATGCCACCAGGGGGCTATTGCCAGTGCAAACACACAGACAGCCCCAGTTCCCATCAGCACCTCCACCTCACTATGAGAATACTGTCAGTGAATTCGGTTCAGACAGGACCAGGAACGCCGCTCAGGGGGAGAGAGTCGCCCGGTGTGTGCGGGGGGCCCGGGTTCGATTCCCAGCACCACAAGAATTTAAAACAACTAGATGAAATAAATTTTCTTGTATAATATTAGAGGGACCAGCCTTAATATTATACATCCCAGGGGCCCAAGATGGAGAACTACGAATGGCCAGAACTATTTTCGGGAAATAGAATCTCAGCACACCAAGTTCCATAGTCCACTTGCTTTAATTCCTCTGGGATACTATCCTATTTACACAGCTTCAGTTCTGTTCTCGTGCCTAGCTCCCTTCTTGCCTGATTTCTCCCTAAATTCTATCTTAATTCTCTCGTCTTAATTCTGCCTATCTAGGTCCTTTTCATGTTGTTCTTACCCTGCTAGTACTTCCCCATCTGACTCTTCCTCACCTTCCATCTCATCCATTTGTCCTCTCTAGTCAAAATCCTCCTTCTCCCTCCCAGTTCTCTAAGTTCTCCCCAAGTCTCTCTGGAGTCCAGTTATAAACCCAACCAATAGCAATGCCCCGGTCGAGCAAGGTCACCAGGCTTGAATTCTAGGGGGTCATAAAGGTAGATAAGAATTTTCCTCAGGCAGTGACCACCAGGCTTTCTTTTACAACCCAAAACGGGAGTGGTAAAGATGAGGTCAACTGAGTGCTAATGACCGGTTAGTATGTGAAAAAGGGGATCTATGTGCTCAGTCTACATTCCAAAAGTGGTCAGGTAAGAAGTTAGGGGTCTATAAAGTTAGTAAGAAAGGAGGGTCCAAGTAAACTGTGTAAAGCTATTACTTAAGGTCCACCTGACCTACGTGGTGTCTCCTTGTGGAATTTACCTTAAATCAGGAGTCTAGCATGTGGTGGTCTGGACTGTTACTTCTGTTAGTCCTTGAAAGTGGCTAAGGGAGATATCTGATTCCAGTGCTGAAAGGGGAGAAATGGATGGACTTGGGGGAAGGAAGCCTTTCCTGAGGCTGTTCTCCAAATACCTGGAATGTGTATGTCCAGAGAGTGATCAGTACACACTGTTAGCCCTTCTTAGGGAAAAGTCAATTGGGAAAACTATGAAGGCACACATGATTTTCATAACAGAAGACAGCTGATATATAACAAGCCAAATAACACCAAAAGCTCCTTGGAATTTGGCTTCCTCTGGAGGAATTCCCTGATCCCTCCAGGTAGTGACTTTGCCATAACCAGCTGAGTTCTTACATATTTTCCTGAGGCCCATAGCAAAAATTTTCTAGTTGTTTTGTTTTGATGAGAAAATGTCTCACTGTATAGCCTGGGCTGACCTGGAACCTGTTATTCAGACCAAGATGTCCTTAAACTCAGAAGAGAATGGTCAGCCTCTACTTCCTGCCTCTACTATCAAGGACTGGATGCATCTTCAAGCCCAGCTTGAAGTAAAAGTTACATGGAAACCTAAAAAATGAAAAGATGGAAGGAAGGGAGGAAGGAAGGAAGGGAGGGAAAAAGGGAGGGAGGGAGGGGGAGGGGCAAGGGAGGGAGGAAAGGCATAAAGCAACTGACAGTCATTTACAAAACTGAGACCATAGCCAAAGTCCATGGCTACAAATGTCAGCAGACAAATGTTTTTATAACACATTCTGCCAAACCTTCAACAGAGCAGCATCTTTGATTCAACCAATAGTTCCAGCAAACAGAAAGAAGTTACCAAATTCATTTTACAAGATGCTAAAAGCTGCCAAGATACATATATGAGAACCACAGACATAGGCATAAAGCCCATTCTGTGTATAACGACATTAATACAGTTCAAGCCAGGCATGGTGGTACATGCCAGTTCATTGGAGGCAGATGTAGGGAGGTTAGCCTGGGCTACAGAGTAAGACCTGCATCAAAACAAATAAATAAAACCAGGTATAGTAGTGCATACCCGTAATCTCTGCAATTAGGAAGTGGAAGCATGAGAATTGGGAGTCCAGGGTCAACCTGAGCTCTCTAACAAGTTCAAGTGTCGGCTACATGAGACTGTTTCAAACAGCAACAGCTGGGTGGCTTGAGGGCTTCATTAAAACAGAACTTGATACATTTGCAAGTTAGCTTTCCACAGAGCTCATGCTAATCTTTTTCATATCTTTCCAATTTTAGTATATGGCCAACTGAAGTAAATAATCATGGATACTATGTACGTGTTTTAAATGATCTGGATACTATGTAAGTGTTCTAAAGTGATCTTTACTTTTCTATGTATTTGAAATTTTTCCCACTATTTAAACTTGTTATTTGACAAATTCACACATGTACATAATGTATCCTGACTGCTCTTAGCCCCCAGCTCTCCATCTCCCTATTATCCTGTCCACAAATCCCTTTCCCCTCTTGGGTCTCTTTGTATAGTTTTATGACCCGCTGAGTTTAACCAGTGACGTCATGGATTTGGAGCACTCCCTCAGAGGCTTGGGGGCTCAGCAGTGGGTGCACAGCTGGAGACAGTGTTTCTCCATTTTCCAGAAACTATCAAGAACTAAGAAATACACGCCATGCGTCCCCCCTCCCCCACTAATTGTTGACAGGGCCTGTTTTGTCTTATGTGGGCTGCTGCAGGTAACCACACTTGTAAGGCCATGACTGCAATGGTTAGACAGAGTATAAGCAATGACATTTCACAGCCCTTTTTCCTTATTGTCTGGCTTTTACATATTCCAAAGCTCAGGAAACATTGTAGAAGAAAGGGCAGCAAGCATATGAAATATTTGATACAAAAAATAAAGGCCAGGCTGGGTGGTGGTGGCACACGCCTTTAATCAGAGGCAGGTGGACCTCTGAGTTCAACGTCACCCTAGTCTACAGAGTGAGTTCCAGGATAGCCAGGGCTACAGAGAAACCCTGTCCTGAAAATGAATAAATGAATGAATGAATGAATGAATGAATGAATGACTGTAAAGGCCAGTGTGATGGCACATGCTTTAATCCTAGCACACAAAAGACAGAGACAGGAGTAGGTCTGAGTTCCAGAGTCACTTGGTGATACCCTATTTCAAATAAATTAATTAATTAAAAGATGATAATACATAAATAAAGAATCTCGCCAATAGTTTTTTATTTGGTTTGTTTGGGGTTTTTTTGGTTTTTTGAGACAGGGTTTCTTTGTGTAGACCTGGCTGTCCTGGAACTTGCTCTGTAGACCAGGCTAGCCTCAAACTCAGAGATCCACCTGCCTCTACCTGAGTGCTGTGATCAAAGGCATGCGCCACCACCACTCACCTGGAGCCAATATCTTATGAATAAAACATGTGTAGTAAATTTCTCTACAAAAGAACTTAAACTCACCCAGGCAGTGGTGGCGCACGCCTTTAATTCCAGCAATCAGGAGGGAGAGGCAGGCGGATCTCTGTGAGTTTGAGGCCAGCCTGGTCTCCAAAGCAAGTTCCTGGAAAGGCGCAAAGCTACACAGAGAAACCCTGTCTCGAAAAACCAAAAAAAAAAAAAAAAAAAAAGAGAGAGAGAGAGAACTCAAACTCTTTGCTCTATTAAAATCCATTGGGGGAAAAAAATGAAACAAGGAAAACCACTGGCCACTGAGCAGCCTCTGTGCAAGCTTCGGGGGCTTACCTCTTCAAGGTCTCTATAAAGGTCACCCGGGAGTCAGGAACCTCTGGCAGCTGTGAAGAGAGCAATCATGTGAGCAGCAGGCAGGGAACGTATCTCCCAGAGGTGTGGGTAGAAGATGAGTGTGCACTTACCACTCTCGGTGTGAGCAGGGCGGGGAGGAAGTGTGACAGGTAGTAGGGCCTCCTGAATATGCTGCAGCACAGAAAGGCAGACACACTATAATAAAATCACTCCCAGCCCAGAAGGGCGGTTCTCGTTCCAAGCCTTCCATTTTTGTTCCCTTTCACTTCCTTTGTAAGACAGAGTCTGATGCAGCCCTAGCTGGTCTCAAACTCACTATGTGGCAAAATCCTGAACTCCTGCTCTGCCTGCCTCTACCTCTTAGGCACTGAGACACAGGGGAGTGCACCAGGCCAGGCTAGGATCTAATAGCGATCATGTGGGTTTTGTTTTTTGTTTTGTTTGTTTGTTTGTTTTGGTTTTTCAAGACAGGGTTTCTCTGTGTAGCTTTGTGTCTTTCCTGGAACTCACTCTGTAGCCCAGGCTGGCCTCGAACTCACAGAGATCTGCCTGGCTCTGCCTCCTGAGTGCTGGGATTAAAGGCGTGTGCCACCACCGCCCGGCTGCTGTTTTTTTTTTTTGTTGTTGTTGTTGTTTTGTTTTTTTTTAAGGCAACATCTCACTGTGTATCCCTGACTGGCCTGAGACTTGTTATGTAGACCAGGCTGGCCTGAAACTCACATAGATCTGCTCACCTATGTCTCCAAAGTACTGGGATTAAGGTGTGAACTACACCTGGGCTTGATCATGTTTTCAAGTCTTATTTTTCCCCTTACTGTTTTAGGATGTCTTGCAAAGACACCCTGTGTTATCAACAAGCCTATGGTACATGATAGCTAGACCATGTTTACTCTCCTAAGGACTGGCCATGGAACCCACACTAATCTAAGGCTATGAGGGTGGCAATGAGGCCACCATGAGCTTTCTGCTTGGAAGTGATCTCAAAACCCCATGAGTCGGGCTCAGTTCAACAACACTGATAGCAATCACAATTCAAGATGTTCAGGAATCACAATGAATTCAATAAAGCTACTCAGGTTCTAGGCTGGCTCCATATTGGTCACCTCGGAAGCACTAACTAAAAATCTGATTTGGGGCTGGGGATTTAGCTCAGTAGTAGAGCGCTTGCCTAGCAAGCGCAAGACCCTGGGTTCAAGCCTCAGCTCAAAAAAAAATCTGTTGCTAATCTGTGGGTTAATAATCCTTCATTCCCACATGGCTTCAGAAAGGTACCATCTATTGCCTGTTTCAGAGAGCGAAGGTACTATATGCTGTCACAGAAGTGAACATAGTCTTGACATCGTGGAACGTGCCTTTAATCTTACCACCCTATGGCCACACCAAAGGCTACACAATGAAACTGTCTCAGCCGGCGGTGGTGGTGCACGCCTATAATCCCAGCACTCGGGAGGCAGAGGCAGGTGGATCTCTGTGAGTTCGAGGCCAGCCTGGTCTACAAAGTGAGTTCCAGGCAGGCTCCAAAGCTACAGAGAAACCCTGTCTTGGAAAAAACAAACAAACAAACAAACAAACAAACAAACAAAAAACAAAACAAACAATGAAACTGTCTCAGAGCAAAACAAAAAAGACAAAAAAGCAAACCACACAGACCCGCCCTCACTCTATGCCACCTCAAGACCTCACCTTTGGCACAGCATCCACACTGGCTCCTGGCTCCCACAATGGAGACCTCTATCCCCATGTGACCTTGGGGTCACAGTGGGACAGACCTCAGAGCTCCAGCACACCAGCAGCGCATGGCCATGTCTGGGTGTGCTGTAGCCAGCAGATGCTCTCAGCAGCCTCTTCCTACCTGGCTTCCATGACAGCCATGGGGATTTTCCCTGTTTGTTCAAACACCACAACGGCCTTCTCGACGTCCTGGATCGCCTGGCTCCGAGGCTAGCTCGGTACAGGGAGGGAGAGAGAAAGAAGGAAGACGTGAAAGCAAGTAAGCAAGCCTAGAAACCTGGCAGCCACCTGCTGTCCTTGTTGCCCTGAGTTTCTGGACAGGTGAGATGGGCCCTGCACAACCTGGGACAGTCACAAAGCCCCCAGGTCCTGCTTTCTGGACTCACAAGGGCCCTAGGTCAGCTCAGCTCCAAAAGCCAGTGCCTGACTGCTCTGCCTGCCGTGAGTGGCTTCTCCACCTCTCCTCTCTGCTGCTCTTCCAGGAGAAGATGCAAGGCATCCAGGTGGGTTGGAAGACTTAACTTTGAGATTTCAAAAAAATCATGAAATGCCAAAGCCAGGAGTGGTGGCAAATGTCTGTAATCCAAGAGCACAGGAGGCTGAAGAGTTTACAGACAGCCCGAGCTACACCAGCTTGTCACAAAGAAAATGGGGATGGGAGAAACAGAGAGAGGCAGATGTCTCAGGGGTAACGCCTGCCACGCAAGCCTGGGAAACCTGAATTAGAGCCCCTGGACCCTCATGAAGGGGAAAACACTCCACAGGTTGCCCTTTGACCTCCACACATACTCTGCATACCTCATCCCTCTGACACATTATAAAAAATAAAAATGGGCCGGGCAGCGGTGGCACACACCTTTAATCCCAGCACTCTCGGGAGGCAGAGGCAGGAGGATCTCTGTGAGTTCCAGTCCAGCCTGGTCTACAGAGTGAGATCCAGGACAGGCACCAAAGCTATACAGAGAAACCCTGTCTCGAAAAGAAAAATAAATAAAATAAAATAAATAAAAATGGGCTAGCAAGATGGTCCAGTAGGTAAAGGTGCTTGCCACCAAGCTGCTGACCTAAGTTCAATCTTTGGGACCTACAATGTGAAGAGAGAGAGCTAATTCCCTCAAGTTACCCTCTAACTTCTGCACATGTACCACACCATGTGCATGTGCACACACAAACAAGTATAGTAAAAATTAGATGAATTAAAATTAATGAAAAAACATGTAAACTAAAGAATCCTGAGGAGAATCCACTGTGGCACTGGCCCGTCTTTGAACATGGCCACTCTGCTCGGCGAGTGTTGTCGTGGAAAGACTCCAAGGGACAATACAGGGAAAGCACTTTCAGGAAAACAGGGGACCCAGCTTCCCTGGAGATGAACTAAGCGGAGGATTCCGAGGGCCAAATTACTCCAGTCTGGAGAGAATCGAACAAAGACTGGTTGACCAAGCGCAGTGCTCACCACTGTTGTGGAAATGTTAACTTTAACTGGGCAAAGACAGGTTAAATGTGCTTATGCCGCGGAATGCTGCTTTAGCTGTGCAAAGGTGGCTTACTTTGGTGTAATGATGTAAAGACATGTTGCATTTGTTTCACCTTGCCTGCCTAAGGCACCTGGCTGATCTAATGAAGAGCTGAACGGCCAATAGCTAGGCTGACAAAGAGCAGGGGGGGCTGGTGGGCAGAGAGAGGAAATAGGAGGAGAAATCTAGGCTCAAAAGGAATGACAGTGACGGGAAAGGAAGAGGAGGATGAGGGAGATGCCCGAGGCCAGCCAGGGAGCCTCCAGCCAGCAGAGAAGAGCAGGGAAGGAGGCACACAGCAGGGAAGAAAAGTAAGAAGCCCCGAGTCAAAAGGTAGATAAGGAGAAACAGGCTAATTTAAGTTAAAAGAGCCAGTCAGAAATGTGCCTAAGCTAGGCTGAGCATTCAAAACTACTAAGTCTCTGGGTCATGATTTGGAAGCTGGTTGGTGGCCTGAAAGAAAAAGCCTGATACACATTACCTCAGCGATGTCCCCAGAGGAGGACAAGTTCTCATAGAGTCCTACATTCTCCAGAGAAACCTTCAGAGGGAAAAAACAAACACGTGAATACAGACAGGGACAGGAAATGGTTACCGCCAGGCAGGGCTAGAGCAGTGGCCTGACTTGCCTTGAGGTCAGCAAGCCTTGTCTTGGCCAACGAGATGTAGTCTGTGAGGAGGGAGTGGTACTTGCTTGGGACCAGTGGAGGGTGGAAAATGTGGACCTAAAAGAGAATACAGTAGAGCAACAATGTCAGCCACAAAACACCACGGCGCTCTTCGCGGGGACATTAGCAGCCCACGGCAATGAGGACAGTGACTTTAAGAGATGGCCACTAGCAGGCACGAGACATGTAACTTTTGAACAAAAGTTGAGCGAGATGCTGCTGCACGCCTATGATCCCAGCACTCAGGAAGCAGTGGCAAAGATCAGGACAAGTTCAAGGCTAGCCTGGTCTTCCTAGCAGATTCCAGGCTAGCTAAAGGTATACAGTGATACTCTGTCTCAAACAAACCCACAAGAGAAGGCTGCTCTTCCTTCCAGGGAGAAAATTAAGAAGGATATACTGTGGCTGGTTCTTTGAGTTGGGGGGAACCAAGGGTAGGAGGCAGCAGCTTCACACCATGGGCTCTGGAGACTTTATTGTGCAGAGACACAAGACCCAGCACCTGCACAGCCTGTCAGGGTCCAGACTGAGTCCAGGTCTGTGACTAGAGGACCGGCTTCAGATTTGTGGCTGAATTTACAGAAAACTGACCACAGGTGCCAGGTTTAAGGAACAGTGAGTCCAGGGAGAGCCAGACTGCCGTGCTTGACAGCAAGATGCAAGTTGAAATGGCAGGAAGGAAGGGAATTTGTCAAAGAACAGGAAACATCGGCAGAATTGGCCTGCAGGTCTGCACAAATGACCTGAGTGGACCTCACATGTCTCTGAGTATGAGTTAGAGTCAGAGAATGGAAGGAAAGGCTCTCAGTGTCCAGCCCTCTCACTTCTCAGGGCTGGAGGCTGAGACACACAGAGAAGCTCAGGACAGGATACTCTTCAACTGCTGTGTGTGTCCCGGGGCGGCGGTGGTGATGGTGGTCACAGATCACTTATCTAGCCTGCACCTGCCAGTCTTCAAGTCTGACCACAAACAACAGTGCACAAGAAAGATGGGGCCAGGCGGACAGGTTCAGTTCTAGGTCCCCCATGGTGACTGGAGTCTGTTATTCCCTTTGCTCACATATTCCCCCTCAGTTTGGAATGTAAATCAAACTTTCTAATAAGTGGGGGGATGGAGCTAGCTGATAAAAAGAAAAGTCACACTGCCAAGCCTGCCTTCCTTCCTTTCTCCTTTGAGACAGTGTTTCACTGTTCCTCAAGGATTTGAACTCCTGGGAGCTTGAAGTCTCCCGCCCAGGCTCTTGAGTAGCTAAGACTGTATACCACTGCGCTCAGCTTCAGACTTTTTGGGAGTTTGAGACAGGGTCTTGCTGTGGGACCCTGACTGGCTTGGCCTAGAATTTACAATCCTCCTGCCTTAGCCTCCCAAATGCTGGGACGACAGGACTGTGCCACTATCCTGCCTTCAAGATTTGTTTGTCTTCTTGTTTTGAGACAGTGTCTCACAAAGTAGTCCTGGCTGTCCCAGAACCTCTGTTGAGCAAACCTCCCCCAAACTTGTAGTGACCCTACTTCTGCCTCCCAAATGCTGGGATTACAGTGTACCACACCACAACTTGTCACAAATATTCCGACAGTACACTTCATAAAGCCTTTTTAAAAAAACAAAACAAAATCTGGGAGAAATCATTATAAATTTGGGGATATCTCTATCTAGACTTTTTTTTTTTTAAGTAAACTTAGTATGTATAGGTGTT
The DNA here is from genome assembly GCF_903995425.1 of Onychomys torridus. Lineage (NCBI taxonomy): Eukaryota > Metazoa > Chordata > Mammalia > Rodentia > Cricetidae > Onychomys > Onychomys torridus. The sequence goes on from NC_050447.1 coordinate 51,321,615, forward strand.
TTGTCTGCATGTATGTTAGCTCATCATGTGTATGTTTGGTGCCTGCAAACGCCAGAACACAGCGTTAGATCTCCTAGGAACTGGAGTTACAGCCAGTTGTGAGCAGCTATGTGGGTGCTAGGAATTGAACCCAGGTCTTCTGGAAGGACAGTGAGTGTTCTTAACTGCAAGCCATCTCTCCAGGACCCAGAAATCATAAAACCACATCATTTTACTAAAGCAAAAAATAGAGCCTCCTACACCCACTTCCTCCATTATATCTTTCCAGACCCCACCTGGACCAGCTCGTCCTGCTGAGAGCCTATGTGAAGGCACTTTATCACACACTGATAGAGTACACTCTCTTCTCCTGAGGAGGATGTGTGGGTGTTACTAGTACCTGTGCTGGTTCCCTGCACACCTGAACTGTCTGTCGAAGGGCAGAAACCAGTCCTGGCTCAGTGTGACCTGCAGGAGCTGGGTGACCCTTACAGGACACCATGAGCAGAAAGCCTCGGGATGCAGCTGTTGGCTCCTTACCTGCATGTACCGAGCGGGTTCCCAGGGCACCAGGTCAGACAGGAACTTGAAGAGGAAGACCAGTGTCTTCTTGCTGCAGCTGTGGTAGCCAAGGGAGCTCCCAAAGGACTCCTGCAGAGAGAGATCACATTAGGTACTGCTCAGCAGGTCCCCACTTTATGGGCCATGCTGTCTAGTGAGAGCTCAGTAGCCATGGCCTGCCCCCACCGAAAACTGTGGCTGAAAAAAAGAAAAAGTAATTTTGGTTCAGAGACTTAAATATGTGATAGATGGACCAGTTTATTAAAGGAGAAGCCTCGACTGCTGTGAAAATAGTATCTCTGGACAGAAGGTGGTGGCTCGAACCTGTAATTCCAGGACTCTGGAGGCTGAGACAGAGGAACGCTACTGAGATACACGGTGAGTTCCAGGCCAGACTGGACTGAGAATGAGACCCCGTCTCAAGACGGCAACCAACAAGAACTAAAGAGAGGCGGAGACATAGCTCAGCTGGTAGAGCGTTGGTCTAGCACGCATGGTGTCCCGAGTTCAATTCCCAGCAACCCTTTAAAAATCAGGTGAGGCAGTGCAAGCCTGTACTCCAGCACTCTGGAGGTGGAGGCAGATGGATCAAGGATGAAGTTTATCTTCAACAGTATAGTGAGTTTGAGGCCAGCATGGGTTACTTGAGACCCTGTCTCAAAAACAATAACCAAACAAGCAAAGTAAAACAAACAAAAATACTAAGAATGGGTCCCTGTGACTATCAGGAACACAGTCTGTCCACCTGTCTAAGGCTCTTAACATCAGTTGAGACTCTCTTGAACACATTTTTTTTGTCTCCAAACTCACCAAAATCCGAAATGACACTACACACTGGGCAGCCAAGGAAAAAGGCTCAAAGTGCTGCCTCCTGACCCCACCAGACACTGAAGTCACAGAACAAGGGTCGAGCCTGAGACAGCCCTGTTCCCTACAGATACGGCGAGAGAATAGAGCTAAGGCATGTGAGGGAACAAAGAGACTTTAAATCAATCATTATGCTGAGTTTGTCGTACATGAACTTGCAAAGAGAATGTCCACAGGTGAAAACTGCCAAACCCATCCCTAAACGGCACAAATTCCTGCTATGCTGGCCACGTGGGATGCATAATACATGTTTGGGACCAAACATTAAACTGGGGGGGGGGGGGGACTGAAGCCGTGCAATGGTTTTGTGGAAGAATGCATCTTGTCAAGATCAGACAGTTCTTTTGCATGTTAGATTGCAGATACTAAGCACCACTCAGCCAGGCGGTGGCGGCAGTGCACACCTTTAATCCTGGCACTTGGGAGGCAGAGGCAGGCAGACCTCTGAGTTCAAGGCCAGGCTGGTCTACGGTCTACAGAGTGAGTTCCAGGACAGCCCAGACTACACAGAGAAACCCTATCTCGAAAAACACCACCACCACCAAACAGCATTCAACAAGAAAGGGAATTGTTAATAATGCCATGCTAGTTTCTGAGGCCAAGAAAGGGAACTCAGAGGCATAAACTGTCTGCAAATGCAAGGAGAGCAGCTCAACACCCTGGATCCGGACTCAGACAAAGCCGAGTCTACTCAGGGGCTGCTCATAACCACCCAACTCTCACTGATATTTTCTAACTGCTAGAAGAGCTAAGTGGAGCCAAAGGGACACACATTCAGGCCTGGGGCCACCAAAGTCACTGACAACGTCCTAGCACAAAGGTAGTTCTTTTCTGGGGCTAAAGAGACAGATCAGTTGTCGAGGGCACTGGCTTCTCTTGCAGATGACCTGGGTTCAGTTCCCAGCACCCTCATGGTGGCTCATAATTACCTGGAAGTCCAGTTCTAGGGGATCCAATGACTTCTGGCCTCTGTGGGCTCCTGGGAGCATGTGTGCACATAAACCTCATGCAGATACAGACAGACAGACAGACATACACACACACACACACACACACACAAATATATAAATATCTTTAAAAGAAATCACAGTATTTCACAGTGCAGAGCTATACCTGCAAGCAAAACACCCATACACATAAAATAATAAAATTATTTTAAAAAAAAACTAAATAAAATTATGTTTAACTATAGACTATGACACGGTACAATAACCCTGTCAGCAACCATATGCACACACATTAATAGGGTTTTGTTGGTTTTTTGTTTTGTTGTGTGTGTACATGTGGGTGGCAAGATCCCACTCCTGCCTAACCTGGAATTCACTATGTGACCTAACCTGGAATTCACTGTGTGGCCTCAGACTATCTACCTCTGTCTTCTGGGTGCTGGGATTAAAGGTATATGCCATCACAGCCTGGCTTACATTAGTTCTTTCTTTTTAAGATTTATTTATTTACATATTTTAGGTATGTGGGTGCTTGGCCTGCCTGCATGTCTACACTCCAGATGGCATCAGATCCCACTACAGATTGGGAGCCACTCTGCAGGTGCTGGGACTTGAATTCAGGGCCTCTGGGGGAGCCCTCAGCATCCTTATTGGCGGAGCCATTTCTCCAGCCCCACATTAACGGTTTTAAAAAATGTATGGATACAGAGCCAAGCAACATAGTTGACTCTAATTTAGAAAACAACAGACTAGGACAGATGAGATGGTCCCATGGGTAAGGGCACTTATACACAGGCCTGACAGCCTGAGTTCAGGTCTCAGATCACACAATGTGGCAGGAAAGTGTTGGAACTGAGTCCAAGAATGAGAATTCTGAGTGCTTAGGAGAAAACTCCAAGAAAACAAGACGGGAGTCCTGTGATCTTAGTTCCTTCAAAAACATGGAATTGTTCCTGGAATGTGCTCGGATGCCCCTCCCAGGTGAGGCAGATAAGGGTGAGTTGACTTTAAATCATTCATTACAACTGGCTATTGTTATTTGCTTATATACCTCTATGGAAAAACATGTTTTTGCCCTGTCCATGTTTTGCAGCTTGTCCTTGTGATTATGAACAGCTTGAACTCACGAGAACTTTACTCGGAAGATTCTTCTTAACCCTCAGGGTATAAATTGTCTGATGCTCTGAATAAAGTTGGCTATTGCGTAAGACTTTGCTCCGCCTCATTTTTAGGCTCCACTCTCCCAGGTCTAATTGCCTCAAGAGTAGTAAACAGACTCCAGAGAGCCGTTCTCTGACCTCCATCTGCCTACCATTTATGTGCATATATATGTATATACAGACAGACACATACAACACACACACACACCACAAATTAAATATATTAAAACTAGAAGTCAGCCAGGCGGTGGTGGCATGTGCCTTTAATCCCAGCAGGGCCAGGCAGATCTCTGTGAGTTCAAGGCCAGCCTAGTCTACAAAGCGAGTTCCAGGAAAGGTGCAAAGCTACACAGAGAAACCTTGTCTCAAAAAAAAAAAAAAAAAAAAAAGGGGGTTAGGGATTTAGCTCTGTGGCAGAGCATTTGCCTAGCAAGCTCTAGGCCCTGGGTTCGATCCTTAGCTCAAAAAACAAACAAACAAACAAAAACCCAACTAGAATTCAAATACTAAACATACAAATATAGTCAACTAAAATGCAACCAACCAACAATACAGGTAAGTTGGATCCATTTTAAATGATATCTTTTTCTTAATGAACCAGTGAAATGGTTCAGTTTGATGATCTGAGTTCAACCCCTGGATCCTGTATGGCAGGAGAAAACTGAATCCTGTGGCCGCCACATGTATGCTATGATGTATATGTACCATCTGCCCAAAATAAATAAAAACTGAAGTGAAAATAAGTAAATTATTTTCTGTTTTCTTTTCTTTTGAAACAGGGTCTCACTATATATCCCTAGCTGGCCTGGAACTCACTATATAGACCATATTGGTCTTGAACTTAAGAGATCTACCTGCCTGAGTGCAGGGATTAAAAGTCGTGTGCCACCATGCTTGGCTTATAAATGATATCTTTAAAAGCTATTTTGTTCATAGGTGCCACCTTCTATTTTGAGACAGCCTCTCTTGTTGTTTACTACTGCATATGCTGGGCTAGCGTCTGGGGATCTCCTCACTGCCTCCCATCTCACTGTAGAGGTGCTGGACTCGAGATGCATGCTACTGTTCTGACTTTAGGTAGGTTCTGGGGATTTGAACTCAGGGTCCTCATGTTGGCATAGCAGGTGTTTTACCCACTGAGCAATCTCCCTAGCCCTAAATTATATCATTTTTAAAAATGTATTTATTTATTATGCATATAGTATTCTGTCTGCATGCATGCCTGCATGCCAGAAGAGGGCACCAGATCTCATTACAGATGGTTGTGAGCAACCATGTGGTTGCTGGGAACTGAACTCAGAACCTCTGGAAGAGCAGCTAGTGCTCTTAACCTCTGAGCAATCTCTCCAGGCCCCTCTCCTCATTTTACCTTTTAAAATCAGCTATATCAAGATATAATTTAGGGGGCTGGAGGGATGGCTCAGAGGTTAAGAGCACTGGCTGCTCCTCTAGAGGATCCAGGTTCGATTCTCAGCACGCACATGGCAGCTCACAACCAGCTATAACTCCAGTTCCAAATCCTTCTTCTTGCCTCATGGGTACCAAGCACACATAGGTGCATAGACACACACGCAACCAAACACTCAAACGCAAAGAAATGAAATGAAACTGAGATCAAAAGGTTAAAAGGAGGCTGAGGAGATGGCGCAGCAGTTAGGGGCACTTGCCCTCCTCCACACCAGGTGGTTTACAGCCATCTGGAACTCCAGCCCCAGGAATCTGATGCCCTCTGACCTCCTTCGACAAGCCTGATGACCAGTTTGATCCCCAGAAGCCATAGTGGAAAGAGAGAAGTGACGTAATAAAAGCTGTCTTCTCACATCCATGCACACACACCATGGCAAAGGTCACCCCACACACAAAATTTAAGACTGGTATGGTGGTACATGCCTTTAATCCCAGCACTCAGGAGGCAGAGATAGGCAGATTTCTGAGAGCTGGAGGTCAGTCTGATCTATATAGTGAGCTCCAGGCCAATCAAAGATAAATAGAGAGACCCTGTCTCAAAATAATAATAATTAATATTCTTATCTATTAATAAATAATAATTAAACAAATGGTTAATTTAGGGCTGGCAAGATGTCTCAGCAGCTAAGTGTTTGCTGTGTAAACTTGACAACCTGAGTTGGGACCCATGGTGGAAAGCATCTGCACACACATGTGCACTCACTCATACACACCACACACACACCACACATACACACTCACACACCACACACACACACACACACACACACACACACACACACACACACACACACACACCACCCTAGCCTAAACCTGAACTCCTACCAGCTGGCTAAGGATCTCCCTCCAGACTTTACCTTGGGAACACAGACTCAGCAGGCCTAGGATGACCCAAGATCTGTACTTCCCAAGTCCTCCTGAGGTAAGTCGGATGGCTCTGGGGCTCAGGAGCACTGTACAGACAAAACATGGGGATGCAGCCAAGACAAAAGAGGGAGGAACGGGGGTCATGTCAGGAGGCGGCACACGCCTAGAACTTTCAGGGAAAAAGAGGCAGCCATTGCTTCTACCTTCGCTGAACCGTTTCCCATCTTAGGAAATTTCAGAAAAGGACACAGAGGTGATCCCCCAAGGGCACAGAGCCTCTGGGCTGTGAGCAGAGCATAGCAGAAGGCTTTTAGAAGTATATGTAAGGATCTGTCTTGGCCAAGCTTGCCAAACCGACCCCCTTTACCACAAAGAACACAGCAGAGGGTGCCAACAGTTCCTCCCCACCGCCCTCTAGACTATCAGTTTGTCACAACCGACTTCCCCAGTAACTCACCTTGAACCAGTCTGCATAGGATGGGAACACAAAGGGGCCTTCCAGAGTAGCCTGGCGTACAATCAGGAATGCAGTGACCATGCTGTCTAGGTGGTAGCTCTCAAAGGCACGGGCCATCAAACAGGCCACCCAGTCTGGGAGATTATGACATGGTCAGAAGGCAGTGAGGGCAGCTCAGCTTACTCACAAAATCTAGCTTTGCTGGTGATTAAGTATCTGAGCTGGGAGGATGGCAACAGTTTGCTGGATACAAACTGACTAAGACTCACAGAAGTAACACTAACATAGACAGACAGACAGACAGGTTTCTATGAAGTTCTACGTGAGTGAAGGGCATCACTAATGTGCTCAGCCTCTATTTGGGATTCAACTGATATTAGCATGCAAATCACACATACATGTGCTCCAAGTCTCGTGGGGCTCCCATGAACACATACCTTTAACCAGTTGCTGTGCCTCAGGAAAGCAGACAACCAGTGTAGACAAACAGGACAACACATGCTGCCAGTTAACCTCCTGTGTCTCCAGGACTTCCTGCAAACGGCCAACTGACTCCTCTGGACCTAGTGTCACGAAAACCTGAAATAACAGCCCCAGCTCCTTTCAGCACCAAAGTAAACCACTGCCAGACAGGCACCGGCCCCTCTGCTCTCTCTAGCCCATCCACTCCAACCACCAGAGAAGTGCAGACTCAGTGAGGAGCCTCAGTGGCTGCCATATTTCTCTTCTCCGCAGTGGTCAGCACTGGCTGGAAGAATTCTCATTCTGAGAAGGAAGGGCTCTGCCCAAGGACGAGGTCAGCCTCTTGATTCTGAACCGCAATCCTGATGAGGACAGTTGTGTCCTGCTGGAGAGTCCTGAACCTCCTCACAGGGGCAGTGTCTACAGGAGTCAGTCTGACCCGGTCTATAACGTTAAATCCCAACGCATGGATGGGATCCCACACTCACCCTGCAATACAGAGTGGTGAGCAGATGGCAAGTCTTCGCAAAGCTCCACTCTTTCTGCATTTGAACAGCGTCAGACACTGCAGAGGAACATCAAAACTTCAAGTCAGAGTTTGTTAAGAAACAAAAACAAACCAACGAAACCTTCTGTTTCTTAAAAGCTTCAATGTGAAAAGACAATCTTGTCTTAATTTTTTCCCCCCAAGTATTGCTGACACTATCATTTCCTTTTGTTAACTGAGGTCATCTCTCAGGATCAGAGGAATTTTGGTTCCAGACGACAGGGATGTCAGACTCTGGGATAAAGTGTCATTATCTCAAGGGGTCTTAAAGTCTCTATTTAACGCACAGGATCAGAGCTCAGGCACCTGTAGAGGACAGAGCCTCAAATCTACCTACGGGTCACTGTATCTCTGTCAGAGTTCACCAAAAGGGCAGAGGAGAATCCCCAGACTGGTCAGGGGACTGCAGCCATGCATGGTGACCTACCTTTCAGCCCCGGCTTGTGAGTCAGAATCTGAGTCAGCGTGCGACTGAAGAAGCTCTTCAGAGAATCCACAGCCGTCATACCACAGCATATATGTCCAGAGTAGACACGAAACCTACAAACCGAGCATAAGGGGGAGCACGAGGAGAAAACTGGGAAGCACTTTCTCCACCAGGCCACAAAGCCACCGGTACCAAATGAATCCAGGGCGTTTCAACCAGAGAGAAGTGAACTCTCGGAGGGTGTCAGGAGGCCAGAAGCAGGCAAGAGTCTAGATAGAGATTAGGAAGGTTGGAGCTGCATAGCAAAGCTGAAGATAATAGACACATGGGAGCAAGGTCACGCTGGGCAAATGACAGAAAAGAGGGGCTGAAGGACCCCACACCCTAGAAATCTGCAGGCTGAGCAGGATCCTACAATAAGAAGGAATCTCTCGCCCCATCTCAGAGAAGGATGGACAGACCTCCCGTGCTTTAGCAAGACTCTTCCCCAAAGCCAAACAGCAGACAGTACCCAGCTAGCTACTGCTACCATCGAAGTGTTTAAGTGGCCATGCTTCCCAGCGAAGCAAGAACACATTTCACATGAACAGCAGGCCTCACAGACGTACCAGCCCCTCACGGTCTGGGAAGCCGACGTCACGTGTGGATCAGCATCCAGAGTATCAAGTGCAACTGATAACAGAACACATGATAGAGACCAAGGATCAACCCAACGGACAGCCTGTCCTGTGTCACCCCAAGGCTCTCAGACAACACACCCATTTGTCATGGGCCTCTGAAGGTCCAGAATCTCCTAGGATGACACCAGGTCTGCCAAGGCATCTAAGTGCCATCAGACACTAGGATCTGCAAGCTTTCAAGTGAAGGAGAACACACAGAATGTAAATGCTGTACTGGGCTGGTAACACGTCACAGCTTTAGAGTCTTTGTGGTGCTAGGGAGTGAACATACTAGGTCAGTGTCCTGCCACTGGGCTACATCCCAGCCATGGCTCAAGAAATCAAATGTGGGGGTTGGGAAGATGGCTCAGCAGTTAAGAGCACTGGCTGCTCTTCAGAGAACCCAGGTTCAAATCCCAGCACCCTCATAGCAGATCATAACTGTCCGTTAACTCTACTTCAGAGGAAGCAACACCCTGTTCTGACCTCTGTAAGTGCGGGGAACACATGCAGCATAGAGATGTGTGCAGGTAAAATACCCATATATATAAAAAGTAAAAATAATAATAATAATTTAAAAAGTTAGCAGGGCGTGGTGGTGCATGCTTTTAATCCCAGCACTCAGGAGGCAGATGCAGATTGATCTTTGTGAGTTCAATTCAGACCTGTCTCAAAATAAGTAAACAAATGAATCAGTAATTAAAAAATAAATTAAATGTGGAGTCCTGAGGAGGAGCTGAGAGCCAGAACAAAAGAAAGGGAGCGCACACCACACATATATGCCATAAACAGGGCCTCCAGAGGCAGAGAAGCAGGGGGGGCTGCTTCAATCGTAGAGGCTGGAACCTGCTAGAATAGCTAGGAAACAAATCAGTCGTTTATAGTCTGGGGCTCGGAGCAAGCCACTTACAAGTCAGCATTCTCTGCAGGACATGTGTAGCAACCTGCCAACAGAACAGAAATTCACTCAGTAATTTTCAAGCAGTCACATGCTGGCAAAATAAGAAACTGCCTGTTAAGGTATTTTTCCCTTGGAACCCCTCCCACTCTGGGGAGTTCTTTCTCATTCCTTAATAAATCCAGGTAAGTTCTGCTGAGTGTGCGTGTGTGTGTGTGTGTGTGTGTGTGTGTGTGTGTGTGTGTGTGTGTGTGTGTGTGTGAGAGAGAGAGAGAGAGAGAGAGATATGAAGGCAAGCAGGCAGATAGGCAGATTAACTTTACAGAGAGGTAAGCCCTTGATTTGGTCCCTGGTGCATCATAAAATTGAGTGGTGATGAAGTTATAATCCTTCCAAACACATTGGGAAGTGGAATCAGGAAGATCAGAAGTTCAAGATTAAGGTGGGTGTGGTGGTGCAGTCTTTGAGCCCAGCACTCGGGAGGCAGAGACAGAAGGACCACTGAGTTTGAGGCCAGCCTTGACATAGTGAGTTCAAGGATAGCCAGGCTATGCAGAGAAACTCTGTCTTGAAAAAACAACTGCCCCTCCAAAAAGAAAGCCTAATTCTCCTTTATAATTTTTCCTTCCTACCCGAGGCATCTTTTCAGGCTCCACGGGTCTCGGATCCGAGCTTTCCTGAAATCCCCTTGAAACTAATAGCTGCACAAAACCTGAGAAAGAAAACAAACTCAAAGTAGTCTATAAGCATTATGGTCTCCAGACAGCAATGACTCACAGAAAACGCACCTCCGGGGAGTACGTGTGTGCAGATCGGGGAAACCGCTCTTGAGAGAAGAGCCCTGGGTGAGCGCCTAGGACTGCCACTGTCCACGTGACTGAGGCCCAAGCCTTTATCCAACTGCTCAGAGTCCAGTTTATGGTAAGGACTTCTTTTCTAAGATTTCATTTCTAGTTTATGTGTTTGATTGTTTTGCCTACACCGACACAGGTACACCAGGTGAGTTCAATGCCCACAGAGGCCAGAAGAAGAGTGTTGGGTGCCCTGGATTGGACTTACTTATGGTTGTGAACTGCCACATGGGGTCTGGGAATCAAACCCAGGTTCTCTGGAAGAACAGCTCTTAACCACTGAGCCCTCTCTCCAGCCCAGGACTGGGAGTCTCATGCCACTCTAGTTGTCTACCATTAAATCAAGGACTTGAAAAACCACATGGTTTTTTTTTTTGCTTTGAGATTGACGTCTTGAAGCTAAATTGTCTATATTACTTTCAATCTCAGTCTTTACCAATCCAGTTGAGGTAGCTGTGATTAAACTCTAAACCACTATCCCACAGAAGCATCACATTCCGAGGAATGAGAGAAACAAACTGATTCATAATTTTATATTTGGGGTGGGGCTGAGAGAGGGTCTTGCTGTGTAGTCTTGGCTGGCCTGAAGCTCCCTATATACACTAGGCTGGCTTTGAACTCATAAAGATCTGCCTGCCTCTGCTTCTGGAGTGCTGGGACTAAATGAATGAGGCACCATACCTGGCTGATCCATAATTTTAAAGATCAGAATGAGGAAGCCTAGAATTAAGGTTTTCTGTCTTAGATGTGATTAAACTTTACCTACCTAGGGCAGATTACAGGAAATACAAGCAGTTCATAACACCGGGAAAGTATTCTTGGCAAACACAGAAATATACGAACTTGCCAAACATGAGGGTTAAATGCCTATAATCCCAGCTTTTTTGTGTGAGGGAGGATTGCTGTGAATATGAGAGGTCAGCCTGGGCCACTGAGTAAGACCTTTCTCAAAAACAAGAGAAGAGCAAGTATGGAGGAACACCCCTTTAATCCCAGCATTCAAGAGGCAGAGGCAGACAGATGCCTGAGTTTGAGTCCAGCCTGTTCTACACAACAAGATCCAGGCCAGCTAGCGCTACACAGTAAGACCCTGTCTCAAAAGACAAAGAAGAGAAAAGAAACCTACAAGCTGCCTGTACAGAGCACATGCTTCCCCTTTTTGAGTTGGCGTTACGTCTCTGGGACCGCTGGCCATACAGTCTATAGCTTAGACAGCAAAAGGAGTTGGGACTACCCAAGAGAATGCCCAACTCCTGCCACTCAAGAAAACAGAAGCCCATGGTTGACCTGGCGAGTTCTTTCATGCTAGGCCCTAGGCCCACAGGAATGGAGAGGCTGCTCTAGTCCCCAGGGTCAAAATGAGTAACTGTCCCCAGGAACCCGCTTGCTATGAACATACCGGAAAGCATGGCTTTAGTAGTATCAGAGGATAGGCAGGATGCTTCCATCTGCTCACACAGAATGCATAGGTTCCTGAAGAGCCACATGGTCATGGCTTGCGTGTCAGGATGGCTGAGAACACAAAGAACCGAAGTTGGAAATGCTGGCTGATAAGAACAAGGTAGCAGCTGCCAAATCCTGTTTCAAGGACCAAAGTGGGCAGGGACAGGGCACCTGCCTGGCTGCTGCTAATTCAAGAAAAACACCATTTTTAAAAGTTGACTAATAAGTGGGCAAGGTGGCCCATGCCTTTAATCTCAGCACTGGGGAGGCAGAGGCAAGTGGATCTTTGTGAGCTTGGGGCCAGCCTAGTCAAACTGTCAGTTCCAGGACAGCCAGGGCTGCATAGTGAAATGACATCGTTAAAAAACATGGAGGTGGGGGGCTGGAGAGATGGCTCAGAGCTTAAGAGCATAGACTGCTCTTCCAGAGGACACAGGTTCAATTCCCAGCACCCACATGCCAGCTCACTGTAACTCTAGTTTCAAGATCTGATACCCTCTTCTGGCACTGCATACATATACCCAAGCACACACATATACACAGAAAAATAAATAAGCATTTAAAAAATAAAATTAAAAAGTAGCTCATGATAATGAAATAATTACTAACAGGTTCAAGTCCTGCCTCCCCACCTCCCACCACTACCAAAAAACCCAACAACAAAATTGCTTTGTAAGTAGAATAACTATTTTCAATGACTTCAACCTGTTTAAATTTATTCTAGCTAATGTTATGACCTGTACTTTGTTCTATTTCAGAAATTCTGGGTACCTGTTTGTTTTTTTCTTTTTCCCTTTCTTTTTGAAACAGGGTCTTATACAGCCCAGACTACACACTCTGTAGCTAAGCTTAGCCTTGAACGCTGATCTTTCTGCTTCAAACTCCCAGTACCGGGATTACGGGTGTACGCCACTACATCTGGTGGTGCTAGGAACTGAATTTGGGGCTTTGGTCATGGTAGGCTGTTGGAGCCCACTGGGGTTTCCTAGTGGCTTTACCCAGCAGGAGTGCATAAGGAGATAATTGGGCCACGGGCCTGGGTACCAGGTGTTTGGAAAGGTCTACACTTAGCTGTATCTAGCAGGAAGAGGTCTTCTGCCCCTCCCCTTTTGAATAAAGTTCTGGGCTAGTGGCCCTCCCAAGGCTATCCTGTGTTTCTATCTGTTTCTCTCCCCTCTACATTTCTAAGTCTCTTATCCCTCATTCCTTAGAGTCCCTAGGGGTAAATAAGCGTGGGAGCTGGTCTCCAGCCTTCTGGTGGACTAGAGGGGTGAGGTTCCAAACACTTCAATGGCCTCGTAACCAGGCCTTCCTGACTTTTTCACCCAACCTCCTAAGAAATAAATGTTCCCAATACTTGTGCCTTTATGAATTCATCAAATAGACTAGATGGCTGTCTTTCATCCACACTGCTGGCTCAGGACAGATCTTCAAAATTGCTAAATACCTTACTGCTGGCCCGTCTGCTTCCCCCTCCCAGATTTCTGAAGTTGTCTTCTTTTGTGCTATTCCATCTTTATCAGGTTATATCTTGTTATAAAAGTTCCTTTTCTGGGTTGGCAAGTAAGGAGAAGATACTTGTCACCAAGCCTGACAACCTGAGTTCAATCCTGGGGAGCCACATGGTGAGAGCTGACTCCTCTAAGCTGTCCCCTGAGTCCCACACGCGTGCTTTGGCACATTCAACCCTCACACAAATTAACAAAGCCCGGCTCCTAAAGTAATGTCAGAACAGAATGAATATTATGTATATTAGCCATGTTTACCCGAACATCTCTTTAGTTAGTTAACTTTTTTGTTTTGATTTCTCAAACAGGGTGTCATATAGCCCAGGGATGGTCTTGATCTTGGGGTGTAGCTGAGAGTAACCTTAAGTTGTTTGTTTTCAATGGCTTTATATGTATTTTAAAATTTAATTAAAAAAAAAAGAAAGAAAGAAAAAGCTGGGTGGTGGTAGTGCACACCTTTAATCCCAGCACTCGGGAGGCAGAGGCAGGTGGATCTCTGTGAGTTCAAGGCCAGCCTGGGCTACAGAGTGAGATCCAGGAAAGGTTCAAATTATGAATATTTTGTATATCAGTATACCATGTGCATGTTGTGCCTGCAGAAGTCAGAAGGTGTCAGATCTCCTGGAACTGGAGATACAAATGGTTATGAGCTACCATGTGGATGCTAGGTTCCCTGCAAGAGCAACAAGTGCTCTTAACCCCTGAGCTATCTCTCCGGCCTGGACCTTGAACTTTTGATTCTCTTTCCCACCCAAGTGCTGGGATTATAGGACTGTGCATAATGCCTGGGCTATGAAATACTGGGGGCTGCACTCAGGGATTTGTGCACTCAATGCAGACACTCTACAGCCATCCATCTTTTTTCCAGTTGTTACTGTTGTTTGCTTTTTATTTTGTTTTCAGACAGTCTCACTATGTAGCCTTGGCTATCCTAAAACTCACTATGTAGTGCAGGCTGGCCTTGAACTCACTGAGATCCACTTGCCTCTGCTTTCTAAGTGGTCTTTTTTCATAGTTTTGTTTTGATTTTTTAAATAATCATCATGAGAAGGGCTGAGGAAATGGCTCAATCAGTGACTTGCTCCCTGTGCCCAGTGCTGGGGAGACAGACAACATCCCTGGGGCTTACTGGCTAGCAGGTCTAGCCAAGTTGGCAAGCTCCCAGTTCAGTAGACGCTGGGTCAAAAAGTAAAGCGAAAAGTGACTGTGGAAGGCACCCAACATTGACCTCTGGCCTCTACAAGCATGTGTATACATATGCACATACAAGCATGTACATTTACAAATATACACAAAAATCATCATCACAAGGCACATATAAAGAAAGCATGCATAAGTATACTTTAATCCCAATACATTCTCTTAACAAAAGGTCATATCAGGGGCTGGAGAGATGGCGCAGTGGTTAAGAGCACTGGCTGCCTTTCTAGAGGTCCCAAGTTCAATTCCCAATAATCACATGGTGGCTCACAACCATCTATAATAGGACCTGATGCCCTCTTCTGGCATGTAGGTATACACGCTGAGCACTCATACATAAAAAATATAAATTAAAAACAAAACAAAAAAAGGACATGTAGTGTTGGGGATTTAGCTCAGTGGTAGTGTGCTTGCCTAGAAACCACAAGGCCCTGGGTTCGATCCTCAGCTCAAAAAAAAAAAAAAAAAAAAAAAAATAGGCATGTAATCAGGCTACTTGGCTTAGCCAGTAAAGGCACTTACCACTAAAATTTGACAACCCTCCTCCTTTGACCTCCACTCACACGCCATGGCACATACACCTCCCACCCGACAATAAATAAATTAATTTTTAAAACAGCTTAAAAGTACAGCTATTTAATAAAAGAAAGGCCACGTGATATTAAGCAATGCAGAATGACTAGTGAACTACTGCTGTCGGACTTTCTTTGGGGACTGCCAGCTCCCAAATAATGACATGGAGACTTCTTATTAATCGTGAAATCTTGACCTTAGCACAGTCGCGTTCCCAAATAGCTCTTCTAACTTAAATTAACCAATTTATATTCACCTATGTTCTGCCACATGGCTTGTTACCTCTCCTCCATAATGTACATCCGACCTCCTCTATGTCCCACTGGTGAATCCTGCACAAGTAGAATCTAACCCTGAGTTCCCCTCTCTCACCAGAAGTCCCGCCCATCTTTCCTGCCTAGCTATTGGCCATTCGGCTCTTTATTAAACCAACCAGGTGCCTTAGGCAGGCAAGGTAGAACAGCAACACATCTTTACACAGTTTGCTCAAACACCCCACAACAAACTTACCTTTGCAGCAGCTCTTGTAGGCTCACAATGTTGTTCGTGTGAAGACACCACACAGCTTCAAGCAACAAAGAGTTCTGAAAAACACAACAGCATTATCCTAACATGTGCATCTCCCTACAGAATGTTCAGCTCAGGTTATACTCCTGTGCCCACTTGGGGAAAAAAAAAAAAAAAAAAAACAGTATCACAGCATGGCCTAAAAGGCCCATGTCACAGGTTCCCATTTGCACAGCGTTTGCCTCCCTTATTGTCCTGCATGGCTTTTCTTCTGCCGTCTAAGACAGCTCTGACCTCCTCCCAGCAGTCTCCAGTAAGTCACTGCACACTGTGCCCTATGCATTCTAAATTACTACCTGGAAATTGTCATCTGATCTCTACTCACACACCATGGCTTGAGAGCATACTCATACATACATACATGCACAATAAAGATTAAAAAGAAATTTTAATGTTTCAAATAGAGCTTACTAGTATTAATTTATTTTGTTTTTTTGAACTAGGGTCTCATGTAGTCCAGGCTGGTCTGGAACTTACTATGCTGCCAAGGATGACCTCAAACTCCTGATCCTCAGGTGATAAATCTCAAGCACTAGGATTATAGGTGTGCACCACTATGCCCAATGTATGAGGAGCTGGGGGTTTAATCCAGTGCCTCATGCATGCTAGATAAGCACCCTATCATCTGAGCTACATTTCTAGCTCTTAGTTAGTAAGTTTTAAAAGTATATGTTCTCTGGAAGAGCCTTCCTAATAGTATGCCCAAGAAGTCAGAGGATCATGCTTCTGATATGTATGTTCTATCTTTTTGGTGGGAGACAGGGTCTCACTATGGGGCTCTGGATGTCCTAGAACTCTCTAAGTAGACCAGGCTGGCTTTGAACTCAGAGATCCTCCAGTCTGTATCTTTCAAATGCCGGGATTACAGGTAGCTATGTACCCTATGCTAATAAATACGACTAATGATGGATAGAAACTGACATACAATACTGAAGCTCTCTTCCACACTAAGGAGGACCTGATGAACCCTTCTTTCAAGCTCTTTAATTAGTGAGATATTTGGCCAAATTCCTAAGAAAACTCATAGGCCCAAACCAACAGAGCACTGCTTAAAAAAAATCCCAGGTGGGAGAACTTCAAATTTACCTGGGCTTTCCACAGTTCTTGACAGAAGGTGAGACGGGAGAACATGTTTCGCGCCAGCAAATGCTGAGAAACTTCTAACAAGGAAGACAGTTTCTTCTAAAAACAGATACAATTTTGTTTTTTTAAAAAAAGGCGAATTACCTAAAAACAATATTAAAGAAATATCTTATTTTCCCAAACAGCTTAAAAAGAACATGTCCTCATTTATGGGGCTGGCCACTCACTCTTTGCTCCGAGCTGAGCAGCACAGGGTGGCTGGGCTCCAGGCAGACCTGCTGCACACTGTGAGCAAACACTCTGGCAGATAGTATCCCCACAGGAACTCCCAGTGCTAAGGCTTGATCCCGAAAAGCAGAGGCTGAAAAACAAAACAAAGCTATGGTTTTCCCTGAAAACCGAGAAAAACCTGAAGAAGGCTTCAGTAGAAAAATGCTCATTAGGTTGTAACATCACAGTCAACTGCATTTTAGGGGGAAGAATTGATAAAAAGGGAAAAACAAGAAACACAAAATGAAGAGAATTTCAGGACCAAATTGGCAGCTCTCTGAAGCCAGAAGGTTTCTCCAGCCCTGTGTGTTTATAAAATCATCATCCAGAGGCTTATATTAATTACCAATTGTATGGCTTATGGCAGGCTTCTCCCTAGCTAGCTCTTATAACTTAACCACTTCTATTAATCTATAAGTTGCCACATGGCCATGGCATTACCAGACAGCTGGCATCTTGCTGCTCCTTTGGCGGCAGCTGGCCTCTTTCCTGCTCTCCTTTCTTCTCTCTGTACAGCTGCTTGGATTTCCCGCCTGCCTCTAAGCTGCCTTGACATAGGCTGTCGCAGCTTTATTTATCAACCAATACTCACAACACATATTCACAGCATACAGCATACAGCAAGACACCCCACAGTAGCTCTCAGTACAATTAGAGGCAACCTCGGAACCCAAAGTCACAAACATGTGTATGGTATCATGTACCACAACAGATACATTCCATTGCAACATGGAGAGAAAACTTTATCATCTTCCTTATAAAGGAGCACCACAAGCAGAACTCAGTCTCTTCTGTGTTTTGCTGTCATAGGGATCAGACCCAAGGCCTCAGACACAGTGATAAGAGCTATATCACCCTCAGTCCCTAAATTACAGATGACTTTACTCCCAGTGACGTAAAAATAGTAAGTCCAAACTGGATAGGACTTCCAGACACTCTGCCCTGTACCTGATGGGCAGCACAGAATCACAGGTATACCCAGTCCTCTGGGACATCTGGAAGAGGCTGGACAGCTAGCCCTACGGCCATCTCCAGGCTCCTGACCTGGTCTGTGGCCCACAACCCTTCAAGTGAAATGTTCTGGACAACCTGGAAAAGGCAATGCTTGCATTATTCGTAATAGCCAGAACCTGGAAACAACCTAGATGCCCATCAACTGAAGAATGGATTAAGAAAATGTGGTACATACACAATGGAGTACTACTCAGCAGAGAAAAACAATGACAGCATGAAATCTGCAGGCAAATGGATGGAACTAGAAAATATCATCCTGAGTGAGATAACCCAAACCCAGAAGGACAAACATGGTATGTACTCACTCATAAGTAGATAATAGATATAAAGCAAAGAACAATTATACTGCAACCCGCAGAACCAGGGAGGCCACATAGCGGGAGGGGGGGGACCCTAGGATGACTGTGGCTTATAATAAGTTTTGGTTTTACCCAATCATTGGGCAAGCTTCAGTGAAACACTCCACTATTAGAATAAGAATTTGTACTGTATCAAGCTGATAATAGGAAAGGAGAAAAGAAAAAAAGAAAAGGCAGTGCTTACAAGAAAAGCATTTTCTCATTTATTTGACTTCCAAAACTAATTGTCAAGAAAAAAGGGAAAAGAAAAAAAAAAGAGAGAGAGAGAGATGGTTCAGCAGTTAAAAGCACTGTTCTTCCAAAGGACCCAGGTCAATTCTCACTATCTACATGGTGGCTTATAACCACCTGTAACTCTAGTTCCAGGGGATCCAACCCCCTCTTCTGGTCTCCATGGGCACCAAGCATGCATGTGGTACACAGACATATATACAGGCAAAACCCCATACACATAAAAGTAAAAATCTAAAACAAACAAAAAAAACACATATATATTTATCATATATATGATATTTTTATCATGCACGCCCATCATCAAGGCTCTAAAAACATGTATCAATGTATAAGTAAAGCCACATGCAACAATTATAGAGGCTTCAATTTCCAAGTGTTAGAAATCAGAGGCGGCTGGTGACAAAAGCCTGTAATTCCAGCCACTAGAAGGGCTGAATGGTAGGACTGACTTAGACAGATCCTCTCTGTTTTTAAAGTGTTTAAAGAGCGGGTGAAATATACGACATCCTAGGTTCAATCCCCAGGACTTCAAATAACAATAAACTTTACAAAACAAATGTGAGGGACTGAGAGAGACAGCTCTGCAGTCACGATCACCTGCTGCTCTTGACCTAAATTCATAGAACCTAAATTCTCTTTCAACTACTCACAACTACCTAGAATTCCAACTCCAGGGCATCCAACACTTTCTCTGGCCTCTGTGCATACCTATACACATGTGACAAATGCTCACATATACTCATAAATTTACTAAAAGTACCGAGGGTTGAGATGTCTCCGTGTGTAAAGCTGCCCACTGTCAAGGCTGACGATCTGAATGTGGCCCCCAGGAACCACATGGTTGAAGGAGAAAACTGATTCACACAGTTGACCTCTGACCTCCACATGGACACCTTGGCACACAAGCTCTCAATAAATGAATAAATAGTGTAAAAAATAAGCAGGGCAGTGGTGGCGCACGCCTTTGCTGCACTCTGGAGGCAGAGGCAGGTGGATTGCTATAAGTCAAGGTCAGCCTGATTGAGTAAGTTCCAGGACAGCCAGGGCTACACAGAAAAACCCTGCCTAGAAAAACCACAATAAATAAATAAATGTAAAAAAAATAGATGAAAAACAGCCTTTAATCCCAGCACTCGGGAGGCAGAGGCAGGCGGATCTCTATGAGTTCGAGGACAGCCTGGTCTACAGAGCGAGTTCCAGGACAGCCTCCAAAGCTACAGAGAAACCCTGTCTCGAAAACAAACAAACAAAGATGAAAAACTAATGAATAATGAAGTTAGTATCATTTTTTGAAAAAGATCATTGTAGAATAAAAAATGTTAGGTGCAAAAAGAAAATTTACCTATTACCCCATCATCCTTCCCTACCTGCCCCCACCTCCACTCTCTACCCCTGCTTTCTCAGACTCTCGAACTGGGAGGGAGAGGGAGTAACACCTAGGAGCATGTTTCCGGTTTCATGCTTGCTATGACTGCTGAAGGAAGTACACACCAAATGATTTTCCCAAGGGTAACTTGAGTTCCTTATAACCTGCGCCTTAAGATGAGTACATTTTCTTTTTTTTTTAAGATTTATTTATTATGTATACAGTGTGTTCTTGTCTGCATGTATGCCTACAGGCCAGAAGAGGCACCAGATCTCATTACAGATGGTTGTGAGCCACCATGCGGTCGCTGGGAATTGAACTCAGGACCTCTGGAAGAGCAGTCAGTGCTCTTAACCTCTGAGCCATCTCTCCAGCTCAAGCTGAGTACATTTTCAAACCAGCAGTAGGAGTTGGGAGTGTTGCTAAAATGCATGCCTGGAGGAGTGAAGACCTAAGATTGATCCCCAATATAATCTCAGCACTCAGGAAGTAGACACAGGAGGGTCAGGGGTTCAAGATCACCTTCAGCTACACAGCAAGGTCTAGGCCAGCCTGGGATACAGAGCCTGTCTCAATAAAGGAAAAAAAGTGTGTGTATGGGGAGTGGGGGGTAAGGGGGGCAGTGAGATGGCTCGGAGTTAGGTAAAGGTGCTTTACACAAACCTGGAAACTGGGTTTGATTTTGGGACCCATGTAAAGATTGAAGGGAGAATCAACTCCACAAGGCTGTCCTGACTTCCACATGTGCCCTTCCCACACACATCATACACAGAGAGAGACAGACAGACAGACAGAGACACAGAGAGAGACAGAGAAGAGAGAACAAGAGCAACAAATACATTTAAAAAGATCAGCAACCAAGTAACTCCAAAACAAGTCAGAAAACCTGTGTAACCTAGTGATAATACATAAGAGGAAAGGCATTATTTGGTGGAATTTAAATTTCTACTTGTTATAAACAGATCAAGATTTTTTTCCTCAAACGTTCTCTAAATCACTGAATTGAAAAAAAGCAGGGACAACTTACGGATAAAGGAACTGGACTGGTCAGAGTAGGCCGAAGTACCGTCACGATCAATCAGTTTGCTGAGACACAACTTTTTACACTGTGGATCTTCTACCTACAAACCAAAACATGAAGAACTCCACTTTCAAAGTCTGACTGTGTATAGTGCACATAGTGGGCACTCTTAAGTGGTGTTTTCTTTTGTTTGGTTGGGTTGGTTTTGTTTTGTTTTGTTTTTTAATTCATCTTTGTATGTATATGTTTCTGTGTACCTTAGAATTTCTATTGTTATGATAAAAAAAAATACCATGACCAAAAGCAACTTGGGAAGAAAAGGGCTTATTTCAGTTTACAATTTGTAGTCCAGTCCATCTTTCTGGGGAGTGGTGACACACACCTTTAATCCCAGCACTCAGGAGGTAGAGGCAGGTGGATCTCTGAGTTCAAGGCCAGAGTTCCAGGGAAGCCCTGTCTCCCCCCAACCCCCCCCCCCAAAAAAAAAACCAAAAAGGAAAAGAAAAAAGAAAGAAACATGCATATAAAACAACTTGTAGTCCATCATCCAGGGAAGTCAGCACAGGAACTGAAGGCAGGAACTGATAGAGTAGCTATGGAGGAGTACTGCTTACAGGCTTACTCACCATGGCTTGCTCAGCCTGCTTGCTTCCTTCCTTCCTTCCTTCCTTCTTTCCTTCCTTCCTTGTTTGTTTGTTTCAAGACAGGGTTTCTCTGTGTAGTTTTGGTGCCTGTCCTGGAACTCGCTCTGTAGACCAGGCTGGCCTTGAACTCACAGAGATCTGCCTGGCTCTGCCTTCCCAGCACTGGGGTTAAAAGCCTGCGCCACCACCGCCCAGCCTCAGCCTGCCTCAGCCACCAGTCCAGGACCCTCCCACATCAATCATTAATCAAGAAAATGCAGCACAGGCTTGCCCATAGGCCTAGCGGGGTGTGGTTCCTAAATTCAGATGAACTCTTCCCAAATGATTCTCGCTTGTGTTGAGTTGACATAAAACTAACCTGCTTGTGTATATGTGTATAAGTTTGTGCAGTGTCTTCAGAAGAGGGTATCTGATCCCCTGGAACCAGAGTTACAGATGGCTCTGAGCCACCTGACATGGGTTCTGAGAACTGAACTCAGATCCTTTGTAGGAACAGCACAATGTGCTAGAGCTGGAGAGATGGCTCAGTGGTTACAAGCACATTACGCTTGCAAAGGCTTGATTCTCAGCACCCACAACCATCCATAACTCCAGTTCCGGGAGTCTGATGCCTTCTTTTGACTTCTGTGGGCACACATGTGGTTCGTACATACGTGCAAGTGATACACACACACACACACACACACACACACACACACACACACACCAAAACAAAACAAAACAAAACAAAACAAAAACCCAGTATGTACTGAGCCATCTCTCCAGCTGGCTCAAGTTCTTTTTTTCCAAGAAGGAATTTACTTAAGTCTTTCAAGAATTATTAAATTTACTACCCAACTGCTTTAATCTCCCAAGGCAGAAAATACATTCAGCTTCCTTCTAACCTGGTTTGCAGTTACCAGTTATTTACCAGGTACACAGGCTTACAAGGATATTATCAAGATTATGATCTAGCTGGGCTCCAAACACCCAACCTGCCAGCCATGCCAACTTCCTCTTACCTCTAGTAAAAGGTCATTCATGTTTTGGTGGTATCTCAGGAGTTGCAGAGCGGAATCCTTTAATTTCTGTTCCCTTTCTGGATTATATTTTTGCTTCTTGACTCTGCCCGCTAAAGAGATTAAATTTTTTATTTTTATTTATTTATTTATTTTGCAAAAAATGACAGCGCAACATACACCAAGTGACACCCTGCGAGGAGGTCCAGGGAAGAGCTGCCCAAGATCAGGACGGTCATCTGCCGCTGCCGCAAGCAAGCAGCTGGGACCAGAAAGCCGGGAGCCCACCCACGCTCTAGACCAGCTCTAGACCAGCAGGCTGGGGCTCCTCTGCAGGTCTCAGAGCTGCACCACATTGGGACCTGAAGGGGCGGTCCGTGGAGAATGGCCCCAGGAGAACCGAAGGACTGCACTGGGCGCTCACAAGTGGAGGTCGGAAGGTAGTGGTGGCAAGACCTACCCATCAGTTCAGTCCAAGTTTTTCGGAGGCCCAGGGGCCCACCGCGTACCGCAGCACCCCTGGCCGGGGAGCCCGACATAGTGACTGGAACACCCGCGCTGGAGCCCGCGCTGCCTTCCAATTGGCGGCGGCCAGGCGCTAGCGCTCATTGGCTAGGAGCACGCTTGACCACACCCCTCGCGGGCTGAGCCACGCTCCGCGGCCATCTTTGTTGTGGCGCAGGTCGCAGAGTCTGGCTGCATTCGTGTAGCGGAGTAGGCAGAGTCCTGCGGCAGCCTCGGTGCAATACTCCGGCGCATGACAACTAGGGGGAAAGTGTCGCAGAATTTGGAGCCGTAGTGGGCAGTGCGAATTGACCGCAGCTGATCGCGTGGTTTCAGACGCGATTTTGGCGAAAATAATGGCCTAGATCCGGGCCTGGGAAGATGCTAAAAACCTCTTACCTTCTTTGCTCAAAAATACGCCGAGTCGACCCCCAATACTGTGCTGTACTGATTTGACTCTGGTTGCAGGAAAACTAACCAAGGGAATTTTGGTGCTGGGATGTGACTTTCAAAAGTTGGAGAAGAATTGCGCTATTATCCTTCCCCGGAAGCATTCAAAGCACTCAGGAAGAAAACCCAGCCATGGAATGCTATCGTTTCTGTTTCTCCCTTTGTAAAACCCACCTGACATACTTAGGGGTTTCCTTGGGAAGGATGAGGGGTTCTGTTTTGTGTGTGCACTTGAGTGCGTGGAAGTACCGAGTACTTGAACCAGAGCTGGAGGCACCAAGACCCACTGAAAAAGAGCAGCCCTTTTGCCCCAGATGCACACCCCTTGATAGATACCGGCTGGTCTAGGACACCTCAATTCTCCGAACGGGGTAAAAGCACCCACACACTTCCCAGGACTGATCACCAATAATTGAGGCGGGCAGATTCCCACCACTCAGAAAGCGTGGGAGTTATCTGCACTGCAGTAACGTAACCGTGCTTGATTTCCAGCACTATCCCAGGCATGCACTCACGCTCCTACATGGAAGACAGGTGACTGGAGACAAGCTCAAAATGGCCATGATCTCCAGGTTGTGACTAAAATTCTCCCAGCTGGAAGTGAGTCAGCAGAGGGAGGAGGCATTATCAGAGCCAGAGTGGAGGCGGACAAAGACTAGCCAAAGTTTTCCAAGGATCAGATTTATCTGCCTCCATGGCCAGAAGGTGGTACGGTTGTCCTGGTTGCCAAAGAGCCACTTTACAGGACAGAGACCATTTAACTCGAAAGATATAAAATTGAAGAGCACCTAATGCAGGAAGAAAAATATTTCAACAAAAACTCATCACTACGGCCGGGCCTCCTTGCAGTTCAGGATCAGATGGGTTGAGTGTGCGGGAGCTCCACATTGCCTCTTTCGCATCAGAAGTGCCTTACTTAGAGTCTTCCACTCTCTCCGGCTTCAGAAGAGTTGGCTGTACTTCCATCACTGGCCACAAGGTGGACTCTCCTCCAGCACAAATCTAGTCCACCCCACACTCGTGGTCCCTGCCTGCATCTTCACAGGGAAGTGCTGTCGTTTATTTCCACACAAAAAGGGCCATTCTCCTCCATTATGAAAGAGATCGTCTGCTTGACCATTCTCCGAGTACAAAAATGTAATAGCGTGCCCCAAATCATACCAGCAGACACTAGTATTTACTGTGTGTTTTCAAGCTTTTTGTGGCAAAGATTTTTCTTTCAATTGCTGCTTTATAATCTGATTTCTGACAAGTACAGTGGCACAAGTTAGGGATCCCAACTGCTTTAGAAACTGAGGCAAGAGGATCATTTCCACCTAGGAGTTTGGGACAGCCTAGGCAACATAGCAAGACTCTCATCTCAAAAATAGAGCTGGAGAGCAGCTGAGGTAGAGACTGGGGAAGACACCCAATGTTGACCTCTGGACTCTATCCACGTGCACACAAATGTTCACACATACACAAGCAGGCACACACACACACACACACACACACACACACACACACACATAAATAACCTGCATGTTCCATCCACGGTCATAAATACCTTCTACATTATGATTGCAGCATCTGCCTATGTTCATTCCTTACAGTTCTACAGTGATCCCCACAGGCTCCTTAAACAGTGCTGTTGCTGGAACTGTTGTTTCCTTTTTATTTTCTCTTAGACTTTTGTTTTGCTTTAAAAGATTTATTTTTTATTTGTATGGCTGTGTGCTTGTGTGAAGGTGTGCCACATATGTGGGTGGCTGCAGAGGCCAGAACAGGGTGCTGGATCCTTTGGGGCTGGAGTTATAGGTAGTTGTAAGGCACCTGATGTAGGTGCTAGCAACTTAATTCTTCTGGAAGATTGTCGAGTGCTTTTACCCACCAAGTCATCTCTCCAGCCTGTGTTTTGTTTAGTTTTTTTGAGGAGACAAAGTCTCATATAGCCCAATCTGGCATCAAACTCACCCTTTATCTAAGGATGACCTTGAACTCCTGCTCCTCCTGCTTCTACTTCACAAGAATCTTGGGAATAGTCATTGCAGATATAAGCTAAAGGCTCTCAAGAGCATCCTGGATTGCTGAGAGACTCCTGAACCCAATGGCAAGTGTCAGGAGATAGAATAAAAGATGACCCAGAAGAGACAAAGAGCATGAAGACAGATTTAAGACCAGATGTAGCTGAGGCAGGAGGATTGCCATGAGTTCCAGGCCAACCTAGAAGCAAAGGACAGAATTATCTCCTGGTGCCTCTGGAGGAAGCTCCAGCACATACACATTTTGGCTTCTGACCTCCAGAGGGTTTCTGGCTAGGTATAGTGCTACACACCATTAGTCCCAGAGGCAAAGGCTGATGGTGGCAGATTGGATCTCTGTGAGTTTGAGGTCAGCCTGTTCTACATATCGAGTTCTAGGCCAGCCAAGGATACATAGTGAAACCCTATCTCAACAAACAAAGAAGGAATTTCTCTGCTTAAGCCCATGGTCATTTGTGGTGCTTTGTTTCAGCAGCTACAGGAAACTCCTACACCCATCACTACTTCTGTATTGTCATTATAAATGTCAGCATAGTGAAAAATTACACAACAGTATCAGTATGGAATTTACTTTGATGTAGTGGATACCCTGAAGGGTACCTGGAACCTCTGTGTATGGGTCACAGGTGGAGGCCAGCTGCCCCAGCAGAGAGAACTCTAGTATAAAGGACCAGAGAGTAAATATTTTAGCCTTGTGGGCCATGTAGTGTTTATCGTAGCTACCAAACTTGCTATAGTAGCTTAAAGCAGCCACAAATATGTCACAAACAAATGTAGCTATATGCCAATAGAACTTGATTTACACCAGGTGGTGGTACATACCTTTAATCCCAACATTCGGGAGGTAGAGTAGATTTCTGTAAATTCAAGGCCAGCCTGGTCTACAGGGCCAATTCAGGACAGCCAGGGATACACAGAGAAACCCTGTCTTGAAAAACAAAACAAAACAACAAAATACTTGATTTACAAAAACAGTGAGTGGGCCAAAATATGACAAATATGCCAGAGTCTTCCAGCCTCTGGTCTCTCAAAAGATCCCTGTACCAAGAATAAGGAAAACACTGGGTATGATGACTTATCCTCATGATCCAGTAATTAGGAGGCTGAGCAAAAAGGATTGCTGTGTGTTCCAGGCCAGCCTGAACTACAGTGTAAAACCCTGTCTCAAAAAAGGAAAAAAACAAAAAACAAAAAACAGGCGGTGGTGCACACCTTTAATCCCAGCACTCAGGAGGCAGAAGCAGGCAGATCTCTGTGAGTTAGAGGCCAGCCTGGTCTACAGAGTTCCAGGACAGCCAAGGTTACACTGAGAAACCCTGTCTAAAAAAAAAAACAGAAACAAAAACAACAAAGAGGAAATCTAGATTGTATCCCAGCTTGACATACTCTGTCAGATAAAGAACATATTCTACCTGTCTCACAGGGATACAGTGAGACTACAATGAAATATTATCAGTGAAATTATTGTGACTATTTTGCAAGTGTTAGTATAATGGTGAGAGCTATGTGCATGCTCGGTTGGATTCCTCTTGCATGCCATGTTCTAGGCCTGGGGACAGACAAAGCAGTAAAATCAGTAACAATAGCAAACTAGGCAAAAAGCCCTGCCTTTGTGGCCATGTGGTCTAGTGAGAGCAGAGGCATAAATAAGTAAAATATAGTATATCAGATGATATATGGTGTGATATAAAGAACTGTAAATTAGGGCCAGTGTGGGGCTCAACAGTGTTAGCCTAGCATACATGAGGCCTGAGGTTCCATCACACTACTACAATTAAACAAATGTTATAAGATACGAATGGGAAGGTGGAAAGAGAGGGGAGAGAGGGGAGAGCAGGGCCACCAGGGGCTTTTTAAGTATTGTGGAAAACCTTGGCTTTCATTCAAAGGAACATTGAAAGGGACCACTGGACCTGAGCTGGGCTCTGAGCCGAAAACACAGAGGCATTTGGGATGGACCTAGAGCAAGCCAGGTGCTTCTGATTATGAGAATCAGCTTGTATCTGAAAGTTGATCTTCCAGGTGAGAAAAACTATAGTTTTGGCCCTGAGCCGTGGGTCAGCTATGGTGATCCCAGGAGTTGGAGAAGAGAGCTGGCAGGTTTGAACAGCAAGAGCAGGAGTAGAGGACTTCCAAAATCGAAGTGTTGTTTGGCCATGGAAGTTGCACACACTCCCCGTCATTGCCATCCTTTATACTTGGCTTTAAAAAGAGATTAGGGGACCTGGAGAGATGGCCCAGTGGTTAGGAGCACTGGCTGCTGGTCCAGAGGACCAGGTTCCATTCTCAGTGCCCACATGACTAGCTAACAGTCCATAACTCCAGTTCCAGGGTATCCATTGTTCTCTTCTGGCACCTAGGGGCACACAGTGCACTTATGTTGGCATACACAATGTAAAAAAAAAAAAAAAAAAGCCAGGCTTACCAATGCATGCCTTTGATCACAACATTTTAAGGCAGAGACAAGCAGATCTCTGTGAGTTCAAAGCCAGCCTGGTCTACAAAGTAAGTTTCAGCCTATCCAGGGCTACACAGAGAGACCCTGTCTCAAAATAAATTAAAAAGAGAAAGAAATATTAAAATAAATTTTAATTTATAATACAATAATACAATTGGGGCGGGGTTGATACAGGGTTTCTCTATATAGCCCTGGCTGGCCTGGAACTCAAAGATCTGCCTGCCTCTGCCTCCCAAGTGCTAAGATGAGAGGCATGTACCACCACCGCCCATCTAATAACACAAAAGGTTTTTTTTTTTAGCTTAGGACCGAACCCAGGGCCTTGCGCTTAGCTAGGCAAGTGCTCTACCACTGAACTAAATCCCCAACCCAACACAAAAGTTTTTAATCTGTTCTTCACTCTAAAAAGCAAAACACATATTAAGCCATTTTACACCTATCCAAGATTCACAAAGATTTTAATTTATTATTATTATTATTATTTTATTATTATATGTGTGTGTGTGTGTGTGTGTGTGTGTGTGTGTGAGAGAGAGAGAGAGAGAGAGAGAGAGGAGAGAGAGATATAGGGTGTGAGAGTTTTCAGGTGTGTGCATGCCATGGCGTATATATAGGAAAGAGGACAACTTCCTGAAGTCTATTCTCTCCTTTCCCTGTAAGTTTTGGGGATAATCAGGATCTTCAGGCTTGGGCAGCAAATCCTTTACTTGCTGAGTCATCTCCCTGGACTGTTTTTATTTTTGTTTGTTGTTGGGTTTTTTGTTTTTGTTTTTGTTTTTGTTTTTGTAGTGTGTGTGTGTGTGTGTGTGTGTGTGTGTGTGTGTGTGTTTGTGTATGTGTGTGACAGGTCTCAGTGTGTAGTCCTGACTGACCTGGAACTCTTTTTTTTTTTTTTAAGATTTATTTATTTGTTATGCATACAGTGTTCTGCCTGCATGTATACCTGCAGTCCAGAAGAAGGCACCAGATCGCATTATAGATGGCTGTGAGCCACCATGTAGTTGCTAGGAATTGAACTCAGGACCTCCGGAAGAGCAGCCAGGGCTCTTAACCTCTGAGCCATCTCTCCAGCCCATGACCTGGAACTCTTTATGTATACCAGGCTGGCCTTGAAATCTCAGAGATTCAAGTGCCTCTGCCTTCAAGTGCAGGGTTTAAAGGTGCGCACCAGCACTCCCGGCTCATTTTGCTTTTGAGACAAGGTCTCACCATGTAGCTCATGTGAGCATAAGGACTCCCTATCCCTTCGCTTCTGCCCACTGAGTGCTGATGACAAGTGTGAGCTTCCACATCTGGCAGATTGAAGAGTCTCAATCTATTCTGTCAAGGGAGCTAAGGAAAACAGATACACAAGTGTACACAAGTGGAGACAGCCTCTTGTGAGGGCTGTTTGCTGATACTTTGTTTTAAGTTCCTGTACTGAAATCCAGAGTAAGTCAAATATAGAGTACTGGCTGAATGGGACTGAGTTTAATTCCTAGGCATGCAAGAAAATTATAAATTTACATACTTTTCATCCAGGGAAACTTCTTTCTAATTTTTTTAGATTTATTTGTTTTTATTTTATGTGTGTAAGAGTTTTGCCTACATGTATGTGCACTGCACACATACCTGTTGCCCCTGGAGGACAGAAGTGGGCACTGAATCCCCTGGAACTGGAGTTACGGATGGTTGTGAGCTATACCATGTGGGTGCTGGAAACTGAACCCTAGTCCTCTGAAAGAACAAGTGATCTTGACTGCTGGGTCACCTCTCCAGCCCGTAGGCAGTTCCTTTCTTGAGATTAACACCACATGTGTAGAAATGGAAAAGAATCATTTAAACTCTTACCCCGTGAAAAGTTTAGTGAGGCAGTTATTAAAATAGTGTGGACTATTGATTAGGATTGCACACAACCTCCATATCCCTCAGTGAGAACTGGAAAGCAGATTCTGGAATACCCACAAAGAGATCTGCAGTTCTGTAGAACTTAGAAACACTTTGCACAAATTGTTTTCTCATGACTGTGGTAAAAACCAAAATGCAGAGCAGGGTATGTGATATGCCTGTCTATATAAATAGGAGATGTGCCTATTGTCATGGGTAAATTACTTTGGGAAGAAAAATGTCTCAGTTAGGATTTCTATTGCTGTGAAGAGACACCATGACTACAGCAATTCTTATAAAGGAAAACATTTAATTAATCCTGGCTTACAGTCTAGAGGTCTAGTTCCATTATCATCATGGCAGGCAGACATGGTGCTGGAGAGGTAACATCTGGATCTGCAGGCAGCAGGAAGTGACAGTGACACACTGGCCAGGCTTGAGCTTTTGAGACCTCAAAGTCCATCCCCTAGTGACACACTTCCTCCAACAAGACCACACCTCCTAATAGTGCCACCCCCTATGGGTCTTTGGGGACATTTTTATTCAAACCATAAAACCCATTTGTCTTATTTGGGGTTACTATTGCTATGATATAACAACATGACCAAGACCAAATTGGGGGAGAAAGGGTTTATTTGGCTTACACTTCCATATTCTAATCCATCATTGAAGGAAGTCAGGGCAGGAACCTGGCGGCAGGAGCTAATGCAGAGGCCACAGAGGAGTGCTGTTTACTGGCTTGTTCTCCATGGTTTGCTCAGCCTGCTTTCTTACAGAACCTAGGACCATCAGCCCAGGGTGTGGCCCCACCTACAATGGGCTAAACCATTGATTACTAATTAAGAAATTGCCCTACAGGCTTGTCTGCTTACAGCTTAAGCTTCTGGAGGCATTTTCTCAATTGAGGCTTCCTTCTCTTAGATGACTAATACCTGTGTCAAGTTGATACAAAACTAGCCAGCACACCTTTGCAGTAATTGTCTCTGAGAAGAATGTGAGTGGCTGGGACCAGTGTGGAGTATGAGAGTTTCTAGTATATACCATTTTTGAATCTTTGAACATCAAACTGGGTCAAACTCAATTTGAATGGCATGTATCACAGCCATTTCTTCAGTCTTACAGTGTCCAGGCCCCTGGGAAAGTAGTGGATGCTCATATCATCACCCAAGACTGGATGTCAGCTGTGAGCAGCAGTTGCAGCAACATCTAGTGACCTCCTTGGACAGCATTCCATTCATTTTTGGTCACTGGAGTTTCTGAAACAGTTTCAGAATTGGCAAATGACTTCAACTGTTCCCAATGGGCATCAAACACTCAAGTGCTTTTACCTCCTGATCTCAACAGTAGGTTCCCTTCTCCCATCTCCAGCTTCTGTGTGTGTGTGTGTGTGTGTGTGTGTGTGTGTGTGTGTGTGTGTGTGTTAAATATTTAATTTCATGTGCATTGATGTTTTGCCTGCATGTATGTCTGTATGAGGGTATTGGATTCCCTAGAACTGGAGTAACAGAGAGTTGTATTGTGGGTACTAGGAATTGAACCAGGTCCTCTGGAAGAGCAGCCAGTGCTCTTAACCACTGAGCCATCTCCCCAGCCCATGATCTGTGTTTTGAAGCATCATGCATCTCAAAGGATTCTGACTGCTTCTCTCTCTGCAATTTGGATTTTAGGTTCCCTCTCTTCATTTTGACTTTGCTCTGGAACCTTCTTGTGCCCTGTGGCAATTGTGGTCATATTCTCTGGATCCTTTCTCCCTGCCCAGGTTCAGCCTCTGTATCTCCAACCACTAGCCCAGAAACCTTGTGACACCAATTCCCAGAATCTCTCCCTGTGAGCTGTCCTGGGTTCTTTCATTGGCCAAGTACAGCATGGCTCTATCTGTTACTCCTGGAGATTCATAGCCTTTATCACTATCCTAAAAATAAACCTAAACACAAAACCAGTCTCTCACATTTCAGCTTTTCCTCTTGGACCCTTGAACTCTGGCTCTAACTGGCCACACAGAATGTGACAAAGAGCACATTCAGGGGCCTTGAATTCAGGTAACACAAAGCCTGGTTGCTCGCTGCAAACAGTATACACGAGTCTCTGGGGAGAAGCCGACCTGAATTTGAAATGGACTTGGATTTGGATGGCAGGGGCCCCAGGACTCTACTTTTGGCAGGTGGATCGGTTCTGCCTGTGTCTAGGTGAATGGAGGAGACCTTTGCTCTGAAATTGGCTGTGTGCCTGATTCTCTCTGGCCTCGGTGCCAGGAGCTTCACCTGTTCTGCTGTCATTAGAGGCCCTAGAATCTTGCAGCCCTGCAATTCATACCATGAAATGGCCTCCAAATTGCAGTCAAAGAATACCTGAGCATTCAGAGCGCCCCTACCCCTTACCCACCTGACCTACAGAAACCTAAAATTGGGACTTTTCTAGCATCTTTGTCTTTAAAGATGTTCACAGATTAGCTTCTAGAGATCTCCATCTGTGGCTGCAGAATCATCAGCCCACAGCAATCCGCAGGTGTTGCTACTACACAGGAAAAATTTGCAGTTTCCTCAGAAAATTCCCATTAGTATTTTCAAAGCACCAAGCACAGAGTGTGACCAAAAAATAAACTAGTTCCTACCAAGTACCCAAAGCCCTCACTTACCCCTCCTCCTCTTGTTCCTTTTTGTTTTGTTGTTTGTTTTGTTTTGGTTTTTGGAGACAGGGTTTCTCTGTGTGGTCCTTGCTGTCCTGGAACTCACTCTGTTGACCAGGCTGGCCTTGAACTCATGGAGATCTATCTGCCTCTGCCCTCCAAGTGCTGTAATTAAAGGTGTGTGCCATCACCACCCAACTCAAGTGTCACAACTCAAGTGCCACTTTTAAAGGCTTATTTATTTTTAATGTGCATTGATTTTTTTTTTTTTTTTTGCCTGCATGTATAACAGTTGTGAGTTGCCTTGTAGATGCTGGGAATTGAACCTGGGTCCTCTGGAAGAGCAGTTGGTGCTCTTAACCACTGAGTCATCTCTCCAGCCCTCAATGCCACTTTTTAAAAAACTTTTTTTATTCTTTGTGTCTTTCTTTACATATCTTCACATCATTTTTCCTGATCTCACCCATCTCCCCCCCCCCCCCCCCCCGCATCAAAAAAAGACAAAATAAAATTTAAGAGAAAAGGGAGGGACTGGAGAGATGTCTCAGCAGTTAAGAACACTGACTGCTCTTCCAGAGGATCCGGATTCAATTCCCAGAACCCACATGGCAACACATACCTTGGAGTCTGTAACTCCAAGATCTGATCCCCTCACACAGACATATATGTAGACAAAACACCAATGCACATAAAATAAAAATAAATTAATTTTTTAAAAAAGGAATAAAGGGAGAATCTCCTCATGGAAGCTGCAGTGTGACAGAGTTATCCACACATTTTTACATACAGGCGTTCATTTCAAAGAATCATTGGTCTGGTTTGAGGCCACTGATCTCTGCTGCACCATCGGCACCGGGCCCTCACTAGGACTCTTCCTGGACATCCCATTGCTGCCCTGTGTTGTGGAGATCCTGCAGCCCTGGGTCTGCAGGACCAAGCTCCCTTCTTCCCATGCTGGAGGAGATCACAGATGGAGTGGATGTTGGGGTGGGCCACACAAAACCCTGGTTCTGGGCCTGGGTAGCTGCAGGGTTGGTCAGCCCACCAGCTCTCCAGTCTTCGCCACCGGGGTGAGACCTCCAGCATTACCCTGGCTAGTTCACCCCTTGCAATGATGAGCCATTTCTCCGGATTTCACATCCTCAGGGGTGTGGGTCAGGGCCAGCTCTTCCATGCCTCGGGTGTTCATGGGCAGGGGGCATCTCTCTCCCAACTATGATGCCATGAGACAGATGAGTAATGGGGACAGCTCTCGCATGCTCATTACATTGGGGCTGGCTAGGTGAGGTGTAGGGCCTGCTCTCCCGAGTGTTGCAGTTGGTGGAGGGCAAGGACAGCTTTCCCACTCCTATGACCTCAGGGCCATCTCTCACGCCTGCTTCAGGCATTGATGAGCAGGGTGCGGGGGGCCATGCCACTTTTAACTGTAGGAAACAGTGGAAATAGTCGTCTTGACTGACGTCAGATACAAACTGGTGAGTTCATCACTGCACCAAGAGCACTAATAGGGTCAGAACCCGGTTCATCTAGTTGAAGTTCATCAATCTTTGAGTTGACCCATTCTTTAATTCTGATGGCTGGCTGTAAGTCACTCAGGGCTCCCAGGCTACAAGGCAGAAATTCTTCTTGCTGCTATGGTGGCCATCAAGAGGTTTGGGTCTAATGTCTTACCTGATGTCCATTTCTGGGTTCCTCTGGCACCTTGGGGGATATATAAGTAAATGACCTGGGAGGAAAGAATGCAATGCTTTCTACAAGTGACTACAGAGATGGCTAGTCCTTCTGCTTCCTCGTGTTGGCCATGGCTAAGGGGAATCAGTCATCTTTAGATAAGAGGAAACAGACGGTAGAACCTAATGTGTACATTTATTAGCAATAGGGTCATGGCTTGGTTCAGTTTTAGAGCGTTTTCCTAGTACACACAAGGCCCTAGGTTCAATCCCCAGGATCATAAAAAGATGTGTATGCTATGGCATGGTCCTTCTGTATGCTGTGAATATGTATTTCTCTCATTGCTTGATAATAAAGTTGTTTTGGCCTGTGGCAAGACAGGACAAGGTTAGGTGAAAGAATCAAACTAGGACTCGGAAGAAGAGGGGAGGGATTGACACAGATGCCTGCAAGCAGCCCAAGAAGCAGGATGTCGGAGGACCGGTAAGCCATGGACCACGTGCCAATAAAGAGATGAATAGGAATGGGTTGATTTAAATGTAAAAGCTAGTCACTAACAAGCCTGAGCCATCAGTCAGACATTTATAACTCACATAAGACTCTGGCAATTTGGGAAGCGGCTGCGGGGTATGTGGGAGTTGCCGGTGGGACAGAAACTCCCCTCCAGTTACATGTGTGTATGTATGTGTTTGTGTGCACGTGTGAGTGTGCATGTGTAACCCGCTGTTCTGAATACTACTGATATCTTGGGAGTACTTAGGGATTCTCCCAACAGTAATTCCACGTGAAAAAGCCAGCAGCTGCCTGGGGCCTACACTTACTAGATAAGAACTCGAACAGTTGTAGCTAACAGGAAATTCAAAGCTTTAACAGAAAGAGGGCAGGTGCACTAGCTAGTGTACTGTTGTGACATGATTCTTTAAAAAACAACTGAAGGGAAGGAGAGTTATTTTGGCTTAGTTTCAGAGGTTCAGTCAATGGTCACTTGGC
Source organism: Onychomys torridus (assembly GCF_903995425.1). NCBI lineage: Eukaryota > Metazoa > Chordata > Mammalia > Rodentia > Cricetidae > Onychomys > Onychomys torridus. The sequence goes on from NC_050447.1 coordinate 51,356,630, forward strand.
TTTGTTGCTTCTGAATTATGTTGCAGAGCATTATGGCGAAGTGGCTCACCTCACGGTGAACTGGAAAGAGACAAATGAAGAAGAGTCCTAGGAAATGACTCAGTCCTTAAGAACCTGCTTCTGGTGATCTGCTTTCTCTAACTGGGGTCCACCTCCAAACATCCCCACCACTTCCCCGATGCTGCTTAAATTGCAATTCTAGGACTGTCAAGATAGCGAGCAAGCTAAAAAGCCTTGCTATACATGCCTGACTATCTGAGTTCTTGGAAACCACAGTGGAAGAAGAGAATCACCTTCCTAAAGTTGCCCTCTGATCTCCACACACATGCTATGGTACACATGCACCTATGCTCACATCACACACACACAATAACAATAAGAAAATTATGAATCTTTCCATAGATTAGCTACCGATTATGTCAGAGACCTCATGATTCAATCACCTGTTAATGATTGGTGCAAACAGCTAGGGCTCAAATCTTCCACATATGAGCACTGTAATAATAATAATAAGTATTTTTTGCTACATCCTAAATAGCTTCCCCAGAGGTAATTTCCATCCTATGTCCAAATACCCTAGAACTCTAGCCATTCACTTCACTGACTGTAATGACTATAATAGGGTAAGGCAGAGGGAGCCCAGTAGAGAGCCAACCCCCTACCCCACCCCACAGTGCCTGTCTTTCTGCCTGTGGATCAGGGACCCCTATTCACTGGGACTCCCAATCTTACTTTTCCCTGTTCACCTGAGAGACTCTCCCCTGCTGTGATATCCCCAGCTGTACTCCATCACTCCTGGGAAAACAAAGCTTTTAGGTGGCTCACTCCTTGACTGAGTGAGTCATGATCCCAGTTTCTGATGAGCTGGTGTGGAGGCTTTCCTAGTAGGCCATATTCCCACCAATTCTAAAAGCAGAAACTACTCCCTGAGTTGGCGCACAAGCAGCAGCCTGGCCTCTTCAGTGGGCCCTGGCACCACACAGTTGGCATTGTGTGAGTCGGGGCTTCCCTTAAACTACTGGCATACACACTCTTGCTCCTAACATAAACAAGACCCTCGGTGGGAGGTTCCTACTGTTCCTGAGGTAGCCCCTGATGTTTCTGATGACTAGGGGAGAGGAGCCAGAGTTCCAGATTATCTGCACAATGTATTCTGAGCAAAGCAAACTTCCTCTTTCATTTCCTCTTCTCCAGTGTCCTTTGGTCCTGCTAAATCAGTTGTGTCTCATAAGCTTGCAAACTGGGAGAAGGATGTGAAACTTGCCCAGCTGTTGATTATAAACACTTTCAGGCAAAATTCATTTGTATCAAGTTTCTTTCCAGTTGAAGATTAAGAACCTAAAACAAACAACCAGCTACCCCCCTAGACCAAGTCTCCCTCAAATGAGGTGAAACTATCTTATGACTCTGGTTTCATCCTTGGCTGTTGAGAACCTCAGGGAACTCCACGTTCAGAGTTTCCGCTCCAGATCCGGTCAGATCCGGTTCTGGCTTTGTGTTTCCTAGGTGATTCTAGCCGGTAGCCAGACCTGAGACCAATCGCCTTGTTATCATTTATCTTTTGGTTGCGTTTTCTTGCTCTGTTGTTCTCAATAGTTACGAATATGGCTGAGATTTCTTTCAACAAAGCTGTGTGCTGTGCTCAGCTTGATACTACTTCTGTGTCCCGTAGTAGCTGGCCTAGAACGAAGGCAATGCACTCTGTGTTATCACGGTCACATTGTTTGCCACTATTTCTAGCAGAGAAAGGACCTTTCAGGTCTTCCAAAAAGACCTAAAAGCCTTTGTCATTTTCGTGTCCATCACATGATAGAAACCTTCTAAGGTCACTTTGCCATCCAGGCCTTCCAGAAAGACCTCCACAGGCACTGTCTGCTTTGAAGAGCCAGGGGAGTGTACGTGTGTGTATGTTCCCAGTCATGTTCAATGCCTTCTCCCCCCAATTCTCCCATTTCTAATCGCCTCAGTCCTCTGCCCTTGTGCACCCTCCCTCTCCAGCTGACCCTCGGCCCTCCTCCAAGCTCGCCCCTTCCTACCCAGTCTTCCCTTCTCACCCTGTCCGGCCCCGCCTCTTTGACCGCCTGCGTCCTCCTTTCCAGCAGCCCCCGCCCTCACCTGCAAATGCTCTCGAGGGGCGGGGCCGGAATGACAAAGCACACGGGCGGCGCGGGACCCGCCCCCTCGCTCGGCGGTGCGTCGGCCCGCTGTTATGGAGACCCGCGGCGCGCGCGGGCGGCGATGATGGGCGGCCATGGCCCGGGCGGGCGGCGGCGGCGCAGCAGCTCCCGAACGCGCGGGGGGCGCGGCGCGGCCCGAGCCGTGGGAGCTGTCCCTAGAGGAAGTGCTGAAGGTGTACGAGCAGCCCATCAACGAGGAGCAGGCCTGGGCCGTGTGTTTCCAGGGCTGCCGCGGGCTGCTGGGCGAGCCGCGGGGCGTGCGGCGCATCCGGGACACGGCAGACATCCTCCTGCGCAGGGACGGTTCGGTTGGCGCGCGGCTGGAGCCGGGTAAGGCGCCGTGGAGTGGGTGGGGGTGTGGCCGGCGCGGCGGGCGGGAGGCGGCTGAGGACACCGGGTGCCAGGAGATGGGGCCTCGACCTTTCTTCTCTCATCAGCGTGGAGACAGCACTCTGCGGGACCGGGAAGGCCCCACCCTGCCCTCCGAATCTGGGACTCCTTGTCTTCTTTTCGACCTAGGAGAGCCCCACCATCACACACACACAAACCGTCTGGGATAACCTTACCAGCAGCCCATAGATCCTAATGTGCAGGCCAGCGGTCGGTTGGCTGCTTGCGCCCGGGGACGCTTACCCCTAGGGAGAGGGGCTTTGGCAAGAAGCCCGAGTATCTTTTACCTTTAAAGTCCTGGAGCGCTTCATTTCGACTATAGCCTATTCTCTCCAAGCTGGGTTTTGGGGAGTCTGTAGCCCTCTGGCCTTGCTCTAGTAGGGCCTGTGGGTGAATCCTTGAGGCTCCCCATGAAGCTGGTACTCTCCTGGCGACATTGCAGACCTTAAGGTTACATAGAGGTGTGAGTCTTTTTCTGTGTGTGTGGGGAGATTGTGTGCTTTGCTCGGAATCTGTTCTGAGTTGTTACTAATTTCCTGGATTTAATTGTAAGTGCAAGAAAAGTGTATGATTTGTGATTTAAAAAAAAACAAACAAACAACAAAACTTAAACATCAATAAGAACCAACACTTTTGGAAGATTCTTGAAGTCTATTCAAAGTGGTGAGTTCAAGCAGCTATTTACTGTTCCCCTTTAGTCCTCCCTCCCCCCCAGAGAATTGTAGTTCTAGTATACAGCATACAATGATATTACCCTAAAAGTTGATACCCTGTTGGGAGCACAAAGGCAGGCTGTGTGTTTGCTGAATGAAGGCTGGCCTCTCTCCAACCCTGAGAGCCGTGGGCTTGCAGAAATTCCCCTGAGCAGGCATGTGCGGGGGACTAGGGATGAGAAGCAAAGCCCAACAGAAGCAGTGGACAACAGCCGCTTCTGTAACAGGGAGGGCCCATTGTGCACACAGAGGAGCCATCCCTGCTTTCTCAGGCCTTCTCAGCCTGTACCCATTTCCCTCCTCCCTCCACATCCCTGCCTGACACTTGCAAGTTGTTGAATTTTTCACACAAGCACTGATACATTTCACAGGGAAATAATAAGCACAGCACCCAGGTAGGCTGAGGTTTAACCTTGACCACATCTGCTCAGAAAGTGGCATAATTTGCTGAAACTGGTACTCATGCTCTGAATCACTGTATTTCTTCATCTTCCCAAGGCTGGCCTGAAGGGACAGGTACACCAACCAGCAACTGCTCTGACCTGGGGACCCTGCAGCCTGCACATTCATGGAGCTTTACTTCTGAGGCTCTAGCCTCCTTAGGAGACTATTCCTGGACCTACTCCACTGCTTACCGTAGAGAATTTTACCCAGGATCTGGCTCCCAGCACTGCAGAGCAAGATTGCAGGGAGCCTGCTCCATCTAGCCCGCTGATGTTAGAGACAGGGAAGCTGAGGCTTAGGGTTGCAAGTGGCTTGCTGTCATAGTGGTGGGCTACACTGTGAACAAACCAAGCTGAGCTGTTGGGTCTCTCCGGAGCATCCAAAAGGACGGTCTAGCCTGTTTTCCATCCCCCAGAGTTGTGTCTGTACTGCCTTATTGTTCTCAGACCAGTAGTGCTTCCTGCTGGGTCAAAGCTCAGAGAAGGCACTCAGTGTTGACCTTTGGGGGAGGGGACTCTGTCTGTAGCACCAAGGGGTCCAATTTCACTTTCTATTCAGCTTATCTTTGGTGTCCGTTGGTTAACAAACCTTATGAAGGTGAATGAGGTTTATGACTTGCTGCTTTTTTTTTTAGGATAGGATCTTGCTTTGTTGTTCAGGCTGATATTGAACTCTTGAGGTCAAGTGATTCTTCCACTCAACCCTATGATGCTGGGACTACAGGGCCTCATTGGCTCTTTTAAGAATTAAGAGAAGTATGAAGCCAGGTGGTGGTGCATGCCTTTAATCTCAGCACAGCACTCGGGAGGCAGAGGCAGGCAGATCTCTGTGAGTTCAAGGCCAGCCTGGTCTACAGAGTAAGTTCCACGACAGTCAGGGCTACACAGAGAAACCTTGTCTTGAAAAACCAAAAGGAAAAAAAAAATCAACCAACCAACCAAACCAAACAAACAAACAAACCTGCTGTATTTACCAGAACAGTCTCTGAGCGTCACAAATCAGCTGTAAGTTTAGGGTAGCCACCCTGCTGGAAGTAGCCAGCCCAGCATTTTTCTGTAGGACTTGAGCGACTAGTGAATTCCCTTAAGAATTTGTGTAGTTTATTCTTAAAGTAGCTGTCCAAAAAATGTTCATACTTCATTGTCAGCGTTTGAGTTTGTTTCCTAATCTGCCGCATTAGATGTTGGATCCATTGGAGCTTGTCACCCAGTTAGGTCAATCTCTAAGCCATGCAGGTCTTATTCTCTACTTTATTTATTTATTGTTTGTTTGTTTGTTTGTTTTTGTTTGTTGGTTTTTTTGGGGTTTTTTTGAGACAGAGTCTCTCACTGAACCTGGAGCTCACCATTTTGTCTAGACTGGCTGGCAACTGGTATATGTCCCCAGCATTGGGGTTATAGGCCCCTGCTGCTAAGCTTAGCTTTTACGTGGATGCTATAGATCCAAATTCAGTTCTTCATGGAAGACATCTTCATAGTCACCCTAGAGGCACACGCGCTTGCGCATGCATGTGTGGTGTGTGTGTGTGTGATTTGTGTGTGTGTGTGTGTGTGTGTGTGTGTGTGTGTATACATACATACCTGAGAATTCTTGGAACTCAAGACCCTCCAGCCCCAGCCTCTCAAGTGCTAATGTTGTCGCTACACCTGACTTATTTTTTTTAATTAATATTTGTTTTTATCATTTTTAATTGTGTACATTCCTGAGTTCAGGAGGTGTTGGATGCCCCCTGGAGCCAGAGTTCCAGGAGGTTGTGAGCTACCTGACCTGGGTGTGGGGAATTAGACTCAGATCTTCTGGAAGGACAGTAGATACTTTTAACCACTGAGTCATTTGGTGGGGAGCGGAGGGTGAGAAGGTAGATCCCGCTGCAGTAACGTGTAGAGTTACTGAAACTGTATGTTGAGGAAAGAATGTTTTTTTTTTTCTTTTGGGATGTTTCAAGACAAGATTTCTCTGTATATCCTTGGCTGTCCTGGAACTTGCTTTGTAGACCAGGCTGGCCTCGAACTTAACTCATAGAGAACTGCCTGCCTCTGCCTCCCGAGTGCTGGGATTAAAGGTGTGCACTCCCATTACCTGGCTAGGACAGTGTGTGTGTGTGTGTGTGTGTGTGTGTGTGTGTGTGTGTGTGTGTGTTTTAAGCCCAGATAAGAAACTATCAGGTGATGGTTTCCAGGGACAAAGCCAGTTCCTTAAATGGAGTTTGGTTAGACATCAGGAATCCCCACAGTGTTCTCAGTGACCTTTGTCTATCTCAAGCTCCAGGGTAGTTTATTCAGGAACATGACAGGACCACTTCCTAAGTGGGGTTTGGCCATCAGCCTCATGGAGCCTGCAGCTTCCAGGTCCACCAGCCTGAATCTGCTGTCAGTCATCTCTTCCTGCAGGAAACCCATGTGGACAGGCGGAGGCCGAACTGGGGGTTAGGATCTTTCACCGTCCTCCAAAGTGGGAGTGAACGCTATGTCATCTCTTCTCCCGTTACCTCCCTGCTCTCTTTTCATGCTCATGTACATACAATTCTCTATTTTCAGGGTTTGGGGTTTTTGTTTGGTGATTGTGCGTGTGTGTGTGTGTGTGTGTGTGTGTGTGTGTGTGTGTGTGTGTGTGTGTGTCCGTGTCCCACGTGTCCCAGCCTGCCCTTGACTCACTGTGTAACTGTGTTGGTTAGTTCTATGCCAACTTGACACAAGCCGTAGTCATCTGAGAAAGAGGGGACTTCAGCTGAGAAAATGCCCTCCACCAAATTGGCCTGCGGGGCATTTTCTTAATGAGTGATTAATGTGGAAGGGTTCAGCACATTGTGGGTGATGCCAACTCTCGGCAGGTGGTCCTGGGGTATGTAAGAAAGCAGGCTGAGTAAGCCTAGAGGAGCAAGCCAGTAAGCAGCACCCCTCCATGGCCTTTGCATCAGCACCTGCCTCTGGGTTCCTGCCTTGAGTTCCTGCCTTGATTTCCCTCAGTGATAGATTATAATTTGGAACTGTAAACTAAAATAAAGCCTTTCCTCCCCAAGCTGCTTTTTATCATGGTGGTTTATCACGGCAATAGAAACCCTAAGACAGAAACTGAGGGTGACCTTGAACTTGTTACTCCTGTCTCCACCTCCCGTCGACTGGAGTCATAAATGTGTAATATCACACGTGATCTGTGTAGTGTGGAGATGGAACCCAGGGCTTCGTTCACGGCAGGCAAGCATTGTACCAACTGGGCTATATCCCCACACCTGCCCTTACTAACTTTTGATAAGCCTTTTCCCGGGTGGCTCGATCTTGCCTTTGAGGTGCCTCCCAGTTCCATACCCCTTCTCCACCCACCCTTTTCTGCTTGCAGGTCTGAAGCTCACTGTCCCTTGGAAAGTTCTAGATCTCAGTGTTGGGTTTCTGGGGGCAGCTTCCCATTCCAGCTTATCCTGCGTGGATGTGAGGCCTCCCAACCCTGATTGTGTTGTAGACCCGAGCTCCAGTATGGACTAGAACTGACATGGTGTCCGTGGAACTACAGTTATGTTTTCACTCGAGACAAGGTTTCTCTGTGTAACAACCCTGGCTGTCCTGGAACTCACTCGCTAGACCAGACTGGTCTTGAACAGAGATCCACCTGCCTCTGCCTCCCCAGTGCTGGGATTAAAGGCGTGCACCACCACCGCCTGGTATATTTTTTTTACTCTGACTGCCCAGCAGTGCTAAAGAGTAGGCACTTGCATGCCACAGTGGTGGGGATAGGGTGGTGTGAGGCAGTGTGGGTGAGTGAGAGAGCGTGTCCAGGAAGCACAGCCAGGGTTCTCTCCTCCACCTTGCCTGTGTAGCTTGTTGCTGTAACTGCATGTGTAAATGGCCCATCTATTTAAACTGGGTGCTTGGGGTTGGGGATTTAGCTCAGTGGTAGAGCGCTTGCCCAGCAAGCTCAAGGCCCTGGGTTCGGTTCTCAGCTCCAGCAAGGAAAAAAAAAAAAGCATAAACTGGGTGCTCACTTGTCTGTCTCTCAGCCTCATGCGCCCTCTTGGAGCTAAAGTAGATCTCTGGCTTCTGAGAAATATCACTGGACCGCTGGAGTTGAGAAGCCACAACCTGGGTCTTGGCTACTGAAGCCCCCGAGCTCCATCAGCGTCTAGGGCTGCCTGTTCAGCTGGCTTTCTTCTTACAGCTTAGTATTGCATGTGGCCCTGTCCAAGGACAGTGCTCCCAGTCACCCCGAGAGGACCCAAAAATGACTAGGAGGGAAACATTCCATTACAGAGGGGAGAATTTGTCCCTCCAGAGTCTCCTGGATACCAGAATGTTTGTGGTTGAAACATGTTTATTGAGCCAGGTCCTTCCCAGGTGGTTCCTGCTTGTAGCTTCTTGAGTCCCTGCCTCAGCTGTGTTACCCACCTCACTACTGCAAGGCACCCCCAGAGCTGTGAGTCCTGTGTTCTGTGAAGGTCACTCAGCTAAGTTATGGCGGGGCTAACACCAGGCTACCATGGATGGGTGGTTGGAGCTTGTTCAGAGGAGCTCACAGGGCAAGTGCACACCAGTGCTGGGTTTACTCTTCCTACAGAGCATCCTGTTGAGATCCCCACTCTGCACACAAAGAAACTGAAGGTCACAGAAGAGAAGCAGCTGTCCAAAGCCAGTGAGATGGGCATGACCTGGCACCTGCCTCAGAGCCAGTGTTTGTGTTTCTGTAGACTTCCAGCACAGCACCAAAGGGGAGCTCTGGCCTGTGGCACAGCAGCAGGTGTCCATGTGCCACACCTTTGTGTACCTTGGCCAGACTCAGCTTGGGATGCAGTGTCCAGGGTCCATGCAAATGAACCCTTGACATAAATGTGGGTTGCAGCCTGAGGAATGCAGTTCTGCAGAGGGCTCCCTGTGTACTTCTTGCTGGCCAGTGCCCTGTCGCTGAGCCCTCCCACTCAGAAGTAAGGGCTTAATGCTGTGGGGTTGTGGCAGGATGCCTGGACAGTCTGAGTGTGGGTGTGAGCTGGGTGTGTCTGTGAGCTGGGTATGTGTGTATACAGCTTTTCCGATTTAGTTTCACCTCTGAATTAGGCCTTGCAAGAAGGCAATTTTTCAAGTATATTTTCCCTCTGCGATACTGCCTGTGCCTAAGGTGGCTGTCCCAGAAGGCCTCAAGATACATGATGTCAGGATGCTAGCCCACACATTTGTTTATATGCTCTTCATTGTGCTTCTGGAAGGAGAAAGCCTCAAGTCTTAAGGCGCCTGTGGGGTTTCTGTGTAACTTGCACGGCTCAGCTTGTAGTAGGGATACAGCCCCAGCCTTGCTGCTATGTTTAAGGCCCTGGACTTCTCCACACTCATCTGTTGCCAATGTGGTGTCCACAGAGAATCCTTTTATGTCCAACATAGCACAGGTGTATTAAAGATGTTGGGCACAGCTAAGGTCCTCTCAGCCTTTCATACCAGGAGTTCTGGTCCCAGAATGTAGACCATTTCAACAGATGGGTTAGGGGTTCTGCTCTGGTCATTAACTGATTCCTCAGAGAGAGTTGGCCTCTAGGTAAAGACAGTGCTAAGGGGGATGGCCTTCTACTTGGAGATGATACCCTGCTGGTTAGGCAAATCAGCTTAAGGACCAGAGTACCTGGAGGAAGTTCAGCCACTGCTTTTTCAGTACAGTGAATCCTACTTTATTCCAGGACAGTGGGCTTGTGGTCCTTTCCCCAAGGAAGCAAGAGGAGAGGGTGGGCAGAGCTTAAAAGAGAATGTATGAGGTTCCCATGGCTTTGTAACACCCTTAAACTGATTTAAAATAACACAAGTATATTCATTTCCAGTTTATGACGCCATAACTCTAGAATAATCTCTACCTTCAGGCTAGCTATTAGCAACCCTATTTTATCCACCATGTAACACAGCATATCCATAGGTCCTGGGGATTAGAACATGGGCAGCTTTGGGTTGTTCTGCTAACCACACAGGGGAAGGTAAGAGGACTTCCGCTCAATTCCACCCCTGGCATCTTGTGTCAGGTGACTCATTTAAAAAGAAGTTTTGCCAGGTGGCAATGACGCATGCCTTTAATCCCAGCACTTGGGAGACAGAGCCAGGCGGATCTCTGTGAGTTCGAGGCCAGCCTGGTCTAAAGAGCGAGATCCAGGAAAGGCACCAAAAGTACACAGAGAAACTCTGTCTTGAAAAACCAAAATAAACAAACAAACAAATAAATAATCATATTATTTATACATAAAATGGAATTCATTATGACATCTTATTTATTATTATTACTATTACTATTATTATTATTATTATTATTATTATTATTATTATTATTACTACAATACCAGCCGTGTGGTGGTGGTGCATACCTTTAATTCTACCCCAAAGGAATACATACTTCCTCTTTCTAACACATTTTATCTAACTTATAACATCGCTTTGTGTGTGTGTGGCGGGGGGAGGTCTGTGAGTATGAGCATGCACATGCTGTGACACATGAGGATAACTTGCAGGGTTCGTATCCTTCTTTCCACCGTGCTTTTGGAGATGGAACTTGGGACATTAGATTTACAAAACAAGCACTTTTATCTGCTGAGCCATCTTGAAGAATCTAATTTTGTCAGCTGCATGCTCTATCTTCCTGCTAGGACCAGTGGTGTGATCTTGATGATGTCCCCAGATGTGTGGCCAGAGGTTGGGTATGGAAGTGTAACACGGAAGTCAGGCCTGTCCATTGTTTTTTTTTTATTTGTTTGTTTGTTGTTTTATCCCCACCCTCACAGTCCCCAAGGTTTGCCCACTGTTAGAGAGTCATGAGTGCTCAAGGCCTGGGATGAAAGGCAGGCCTCCGAATCATGCACTGCTGACAGGTAAGGCAGACCTTAATTGTGATGTGGGTCTGATATTATCACTGCTGATATGGGTCACCTCCATATCTGCCACTGGTGGACTGGGTTCCTGCTGTAGGAAGACACTTCCTGGGAGCGGTGTGTGGGCAGTGTGTGTGTGTGTGTGTGTGTGTGTGTGTGTGTGTGTGTGTGTTCTCACTCAGTCCAGGACGAGCCGCCACCCATCTGTGGAAGAGGAGGAAGGACACACCTGTATCCCTTTGACCCACAGAACTCTGTTTGTTCAGCAAGCACAGGACTCTGACTCTGTGCCTTCCTGTGGGTGGTTCTCTCTTGGCTTTCACCAGTTTCCAAGGCTGACACTCGACCTGGGTCACAACTCATTTTACTGTTCATTTCTTGAAAATGGAAGCCACCCACCTGTACGTGTGGCTTACTATGTGCCAGCCACTGGGTGTGTTTTCACTCAATGCTGACAAGCCCTTGGTGGTAAGTGATATCACTTTTGTGAGAAGGAACTGCCACCATCAGTCACATGACCTTTGACCCCACAGGCCCTTGGCTGCATCCTGACCTAGGAGATATGTCGGTGCTGTGTTTTCACTTTCCAAACTTATTACTTGAGTTATTTCTTAGCAAATGCACATATTTCAAATTCAGAATGTTTCTTTTTTAAATTTTATTTTCTATGTATGAGTGTTTCCCCTGAATGTATGCATGTGTCTCATGTGCATGCCTGATGCCCATGGAAGCCAGAAAGGGCATTGAATCCCCTGGATGTGGAGTTACAGGTGGTTGTGAACTGTCCTGTGAGTGCTGGAGATGGAATGAGTCCTCTGTAAGAGCAGCCTGTGCTCAGATTCAGAAAGATGAAAGGGAAGACCTTGAAGGAGCCCTGTGTTACACACGGTGCCTGGATGCCCTTCCTCCCTGCTCACAGGCTGCCAAGAATGTGAGGGTTCCTGCACATGCCAGCACCGAGGCAAGTGCACTTCCTCCTAAAGTCAGCTGCTGTTTTTTCTTTCCCCTGAGTGGGGGCCTTGGTCAGCTTAGCACAAAAAAGACATCTTATTGGGTTGTTTGTTTGAAACAGGGTCTTTCTTTCTGTTACCTAGGTTGGCCTTTAAACTTGGAATCTTACTGCCTCAGCCACTCAGATCTGGTTTCAAGTAAATTTCTTAATCTGCCACCTTTCCTGGCCACCTGTTCTTTTTAGTGACACCTAATGTCCTGGGTGTGGATGCCCTGTGTGTTTGTCTTCAGTGGACACGTATGCATTTTTTGGTGTAGGATAGATTCAGCAGTATTTTCGTAGGTGTTGTGATGCATGGGTGTGCCATCTAAAGCCTGACCTGCTAGATCAGAAGGGGAGAGCGTGTAACTTTGTGGACTTGGCAGGTTGCCTTGTGAGGGCTGTGGCCATTTCCCTTGTCCACCAGGAACTGTGTATGCCATATCTTCATTGCACACGCCCTCAACTATGTGTTCTGGCCATATAGGGACTTGTGAGCACTGTGCCTGAGACGCAGGACAAGAAGTCTTTTGGACTTAAAATGGCTGCTCTTTAGCTTTCATTTACTGTCAAAATACTCTCGGGAGTCTAGACTTGGGGTGGGGAATGTCTTGTGTCGGAAAAATGCCTTCCTAAGATGTATAAAGTCCCCTTTAGCTGAGTGAAGAGGGCTTATATCACATAGAGTGGATAGCTAACCCTACCCCTGCCCTTAAGCCCAAAAAGAAGTCAGAGTCAGGAGGTCCTACCATCCCACTGTACCACTGCATGACCGGGCACTCCACATTCATCCGGTATTGCACCTTAGGAAGCGTCTCTGCATCTGTTACCTCACTTCTTCCTTGAGGTGATACCAGAAGTTAGGCAGCAAGGTGCCATTTCTGTCCTGTGGGCGTTGAAGTGATGTCAGGCACTTGCCCCATAACTGTGGACTGGTCAGAACCTGACTTCAGTCTCTTGGAGGACAGCTGGCTCCCTGGAGGCAAATGGTGGCTCCAGCTGCCAAGCTCCTCCCACCGCTGGTGACAGTCCTACCTTTCCTGGACACTCCCTCTGGAGCAGGGGCTGAGGCTGCAGAAGCCACAGGCAGTTCTCCAAATCTACCGTCTTACTTCCATGACACAGGATTGTTTCCAGGAAAACTCCCTAGCCCCTTGATTTCTCCTCGGTTGGTATTTTAACAAGATCATCTGGAATGGCTACTCTCCTTTCTGGATGAGGCTACCCTTCTTGGGGAAGTGAGCACTAAGCTGAGTCTGAGTCCTTAGCAGAAAGGATGCTGATAGAAACTTGGTGGTCCACTTCGAGCTCCACTTCCACATAGCATTTCAGACACAACGGGAACTCCTTGGCCCAGCTCCATCATTTATCATCTGTATGATTTCAAGTAAAATTCTTAGTCCGCCTGAATTCCAGTCTCTTCCTATGTAGAGAAGACATCTTGGAAGCTGGGTGTGATGGTACGCACTTACAGTCTCCCCACTCAGCACAGTGTTAGAGAAACCATTGACATTTGTTAGTCTTGTATTATCTCTGGGCCTGGCCTCTGGCTGTGTGGTGGTCACTGTCATCCCAGAATCTCACAAAGTCATAGCTCGTTCATTAAAGCCCAAGATTTCCCTGGCACAGTGGTATGTACTTGTAATCCCAGCACTCAAGAAGCCAAAGAAGGAGGATTGTAATGTCTTTGAGCTAGACAATAATATTCTATCTAAAAACAGCAATGACCAAACTCTCTAAATCTTTGCAACTTGAATCATAATTAGATCCATAAATAGTTTTGGTACTTCTCTTGTTAACATTGACTATTTAAGCATTAAAAACATTCTACCCATGGGATATGATTGTACCTCAGTTGGTATAGTACTTACGCAGCAAGGAGGCCCTGGGTTAAGGCTCCACCACCACATAAACTGGGTGTGTTTGCACACATCTATAATCCCAGTACTGGGAGATGCAAGCAAGAGGGCCAGAAATTGAAGGTCCTCCTCAGCTACATAGTGACTTTCAAGGCCAACCTGGGATACATGAGACATTGTCTTTTAAAAAGTTCTGACCAGGGGTTGGGGATTTAGCTCAGTGGTAGAGCGCTTGCCTAGCAAACGCAAAGCCCTGGGTTCAATCCTCAGCTCTGGCAGAAAAAAAAAAAAAAAAAAAAAAAAGTTCTGACCAGAAAGCTGCTCAGAGCTGAAGTCCAGGACTGACTGTGTATTTGGAACTGGTGAACGTCCACCAGCCTGCCCTGCCTTCATGACCCCCTGACTTAGAGCACTCGCCTTTTCCAGGAAGTATCTGTATACTTGGTTAGTTCTCTTTCATCTCTTGCCTGTGAGTCTAGTCACATCTACAAAGTTTTGTTAAACATCCAAAGTGGGCTGGGGACCGAGTCCCTGAGATCACAAATCCTCCGACAGCATGCTCTTTGAGCTCACTTTCTTTATTGCTTCACTGATGTTGGAGAATGGATTGTTTTCCATTATTTTAATGGCTCTCACAGTCTCTGTCTTTGGCAGTCTTCCTGGGTCTTGATGCAATTTGAACATATTTGTGGAGCTAGCAGGTTTACCTAGCAGGCAATTTTATAGTTTGTTATTTTTTATGTCTCACTTCATCCAAAAACTTAAGGAAGCTGTAGTTCATATCATTACATGGTTTATGCATGATTAAAGGAAGCCTGAGGAGGGGACAGTTGGAAGTGGGGTAATTAACTGGGGAGTTGCTGGTGGCACAGATCCTAGGGTCTCTGGCCTGCCACCTGGAGCCACCACCCCTTCCCCTGTGATGCCTTGGAGTCAGATTTTACTCTTTGCCTTTGGCTTCTCATCTGTGAAATGGGTGCTGGAGCTATCCACCTCTTAGGCTTTAGCTGAGCCACATGAGTAAGCCCTGGAAAATGCTGACTCACACTTTGGCATTTACCAGTGATGTGTTCTGTAAATAAAATGTAGAGTCCAGCTTCTATCTGCCCTTCAACCCAGTGACTCCTTTGAGAGCCGCCATTGGAAAAACCCCAAACCCAGGGGCCATCCGGGTTTCTTATCTTCCTGTTGTGTTCTGGCTCACAGGAAGTGGTATACCCATTTCAGATCAGTCTTCCCTGTAGTGCAACTGAGCAGCCCTTCTCCTTCAGAACCTGGACATACACACAGTCTGCTGACTGTCCTTCATCCCTGACTTTCTCCTCTGAGCTGTTGCTATGGACCAGGGGATGAACAGCTGTCTAAGAGCAGGGTCCATATCACCTGTGCTCTGTAGCCTGAATCCTGCCCAGGGCTGGCTTAGGCTCGGCCTTGGGGTTTCTGGTCAAGGGCCCAGGTATCTCAGCCTGTTGTGAGCTTTCTGGTGTTCTTTGCGGGATGTGCTCTGTGCCTTAGGGAAGGTGAGCAGAGGGAGAAGGAAGAAGCAGTGATGTCTGGGCTTCCAATGTAATCACCACTGTTTTCTTTTACAGAACCCACAACCACAGTGGTGCCGCCAGCCAGCTCAGAAGCCCAGGTACTGGAAAGCAATTTTACATGACCTTGAAATATAATAATAAAATGTATCTGTTGTCCTGGTTAGCTTGTCAACTTGACACAAGCTAGTGCCATCCTAGAGGAGGGAACCTGAACTGAGAAAATGACAATATAGGATTGGTCTATAGGCAAGTTTGTGGGGCATTTTCTTCCTGATTGATGGGGATTGCAGCCAATTGTGGGTGGTGCCACCCCTAGGCAGGTGGTCCTGGATGGTCTAAGAAAGTGGGCTGAGCAAGCCATGAGGAGCAAGCTACCCAGTAAGCAGTACTCCTGCATGCGCTCTGCTTCAGTTCCTGCCTCCAGGTTCCTGCTTGAGTTTCTTCCTTCGTTGATGGGAGTTACAACCTGAAAGCAGTAAGCAGAAGTAAATCTTCTCTTCAGTTGCTTTTGGTCATGGTATTTTGTCACAATAGTAGAAGTCTAACTAAGATGCCTGTATTGTAGAATGTAAATTATAAAGTACACAAACTTGCACGATCCTTTAGGTGAGGGAAGACAGGTAAACCACATGAAGGTCTTAACTGAAAGTTTGATGAAGTTCTTCACAGGGGACAGGCAGGGTAAGGAACCTAGTGGGGTCACAGCCCTAGACACTGATCCCACTCCCGTACCAGGGAAGCAAGGGAGACAGACTGCTGGCCTCGCCCTAGCCTACCGGAAGTGATGTGGTCTGCAGGGCATGGAGTTGAGGACAAATGAGAAACCAGGCAATGCCTAGAACCCCAACCTCCATTGTCTTGTGGTAATGGTCTGAGTGTGATGTTTATTTCTGTTGTTGTTTTAATGGTTTTGTGTAACCAGCACTGGCCTCAACTTACCATGTGGCTGAGGCTGGGTGAGGTTTTGAACTCTGAACCCGATCCTCTTGCCTCATTCTCCCAAGTAATGCGGGTGTGTGTGTGTGTGTGTGTGTGTGTGTGTGTGTGTGTGTGTGTTACACGCATGAGCTTCGGGGCTTGGCTTTCCACTGCCTTTTTGCTTTATTTCTTTCAGTGTTGTTGTTTTTTCAGTGAGTGATGCATCTATTTCTTCTGCTTGTTTCCCAAAAGGCAGTAAGAGTGGAGACCACTCATGTCCTAGGATGAGAAGGGACCCTTGGGGACCAGAAAAGAACAGCATCTGAGCTGGGAGGTGGTGGTGCACGCCTTTAATCCCAGCACTCGGGAGGCAGAGCCAGGCGGATCTCTGTGAGTTCGAGGCTAGCCTGGGCTACCAAGTGAATTCCAGGAAAGGCGCAAAGCTACACAGAGAAACCCTGTCTCGAAAAAAAAACAAAATAAAAACAAAAACAAAAACAAAAAACAGCATCTGAGCAGCAAACAGAGTCAGAGAGAGGGATTCCAGGGCACGATTCCTGCTCTGATGTTTTCTTCCTTTGAAATGTGGCCTTTCACAGCCTTTTCAAAGCATAATTTTAATATAATAAGAATTTATAGGGCTGGATGCTGTGGTACATACCTGTAATTCAGCTATTTGAGAGACTGAAGCTTTGAGGAGAAATAAAGAAGAGGTATGATGGGAGGGGGAAGAAACCTTTGCATTTATGTATTTAGCATGGTAGCATTCCAAGGGAGAGGTGAGCATAGACCAAAGGGATTCCACCATGTGCCGCCGCCGCCACCGCCACCGCCTCTTTCTTCTCTACCTAGATCTTGCCTCAATAAAATGTTATACTTCCTTACATTTTTGTTTTTGTTTTTGAGATAGGGTCTCTTTACCTAGCCCTGCTGTCCTAGAACTCACTATGCAGACTAAGTTGGCCTTGAACTCACAGAGATCCCCTTGTTTCTGTCTTCCAAGTGCTAGGGTTAAAGGTGTGTGCCAGTACACCCAATGGCACTACATCTCACCACCACACATAATTCTTTTTGTTTTGTTTTGTTTTTTGAGACAGGGTTTCTCTGTGTAGCTTTGTGCCTTTCCTGGAACTCTCTTGGTAGCCCAGGCTGGCCTCGAACTCACAGAGATCCTCCTGGCTCTGCCTCCCGAGTGCTGGGATTAAAGGCGTGTGCCACCACCGCCTGGCTAACACACACACACATAATTCTTAATGCCAGTGACAAAATAGCCCTGCAACCTTGGGATGCTGTCACCTAAGCGACACTACTGTGTGTCACTTAGGAACTCTGTGAAGATGGTATTTTTTACACATAGGTAGCTGTAAACTGGGGGGAGAACAGCTATTTCTAAGACATCTGCATTGTCATGTGCCTGCCAGTTATGTGTACTCACAGCTGTCTAATAGCCTAGATAGTTTATTTCTCTAAGTCCATGTCTGCTGACCTGGGAGGTCAGCTGACCCTTGTTGTCCAGAGTTCACAGAGGTGAGACTATTACCTGCCACCTAAAGGATGCCTAGGATTACACACTATAAAAATCCTTGTAAAAACTTTGAATGAGGGAGTCTCATACGGACTGTTCTCAGAGGCCCAAATGTTAACCTGAAAGCTCCATCCCAGGAAATAACGTGAGGGGAGCAACTCAAAACCTACGCTTCATTCTGGCTACTTAGGTTTCATGAACTGCCCAGGCAGCCCCTCTAATTGCAGTCAGATTCCAGGCTGGTGGCCATGCTTGAACTTGCAGGTTGGAGGTCCTGAGACTGGGCAGCTGCCCAGGATTTTCCTAATGGAAAGCATTCTTTGTGTTCCAGAGAAAGTTTCCAGCGAGTTTGGGCACAGAAAAGCTTTTTACCAAAGAAGCCATGAGATAAGAGGCTTGGCTGGAGTTAACCCTTCCCATTACTTGTTGTTAGTGTAGGCCAGCACTCTGGAAAGAGAGTGGCCTGGATGAATCAGTTTACCTCTCTGCACTGGGCACTGGTATGGGTAGGAGGGCTTCCTGCTTGCTTCTCAGTCTGTCTCCCTCCATGGAGTTGTGTGGTTTCTATGGAGACTGCCTCATCACTGAGCCTCACAGAGCTATGAAGCACACTAGAGATCATGTAGCACCTTGCCCTTCCCCGGCATCTACCTCTACAACAAATGGATTTACTGTGTGACCTCTCCATGTTTCTGTCCCCTCACCTTGCTAGCTTCCCCTTTCCATTGTCATACCCAAGAACGGTCCTGAGATAGTCTCTGGAGTCTCCAATTCCCCAGGGTACTCCATCCTGGCTGCTGGCCAAAGCCCTGCTGTTTGTCACCTGTCAGGTGTGACCAGCCATTAGATGTTAGTGCCATGCCCTCTTCCTCTGCATTCAGGGTGTGCCTTGGAAACAGTGTATGACTTTAACCTGCTTAAAGCAGAGATAAAAAGTAGGGTGACGGAAGCCCCGAGGTGGCCCAGGGCTTTGGTCCACTGTGACTTTATGCTTTCCACCAGTCTTGATGAGTCAGGGGTTACCTTCCCCAGGCCCCTTAGGCTCCAGCATCTTCTGAGATGTCCCTGTAGGACCCAGAGACCCTTATATCTTGCCTGACCCTGGCTTTGGCCTGTTATTCCTCTGCCTGCCTCAGACTCCGATTTCCTGGGATACCTTGCTAGCCAGAAATGAGTGGAGAGGCCACTGGGGCAAGGTCGTACCAGAGAGTGGACAGTCTCCTGATGAGGCTATGGCTCCATCTGCTACACCAGTGTCCTCTCACCCTAGCAATTGTAACAGAAAACTTAGAGCATAGCACAGAAGGACCAGCTCCAAGGGCCAACTTGGCCAGTTTCTAGCTGTGATGAAGTGGCCTAGCATCTCTGTGCCTCTGTCCCTCTCTATGTGAGATAGGAGGTTGTGTCAGTGGGTTGTTGAAGTTAAAGAGGATGTTTTACATAGGCTTAGCATAGTGTCTACATAGTAGAGCTGTTATTTTTGTGTGCATGTGTCTTTGATAGTCTTTTTGGTTTTTCAGGACAGGGTTTCTCTGTGTAACAGTCCTGGCTGTCCTGGAACTTGCTTTGTAGACCAGGTTGGCCTCGAACTCATTGAGATCCGCCTGCCTCTGCCTCCCAAGTGCTGGGATTAAAGGCGTGCACTACCACCACCCGGCCTTTCCTTTCTTCTTAACAAATATTTTATGTATGTATGTTTTTGTATTTATTTATCTATTTATTTTGCTTGCATGTATGTCTATGTACTATGGGCATACCTGGTACCTGAGGATGTCATAAGAGGGTGTTGGAGCCTCTGTAACTGGAGTTATAGAAAGTTGTGAGCCACCATGCAGGTACTTGAAATTGAACCCAGGTCCTCTGGAGGAGCATCCAATGCTCTTAACCACAGAACCCATCTCTCCAGTTCCAGATAGTCTGTCCAAAGAAGGAAAATATGAAAACCATTCATTCAGTAGTGCTGGAGATTGATCCTCAGGTCTTGCATGTGCTAGACAATATCTCCAGCCTTGGTTTATCTTTTTATTTTGAGATGGGATTTCACTAAATTGTCCAGGCTGGCCTCAGACTTACTCTGTAGTCCAGGAAGGTCTTAAACGTGCAGTCTTCTTGCCCCTGCCTCCTGAGCAGCTGGGATTAACCAAGTGTGTCACAAAGCCCTGCCTGTAAACCTCATATTTATATTTATTTGTTTTGAGATGGGTTTTCATTGTATAGCCCAGGCTGGCCTCAAGGTTAGGATTTTCTTGCCTCAGCCTCTCAAGTGCTGGGATTACAGGTCTGTGCCTTCTTACCCAAATTTATGAAAGGCCTTTGCAACATAAAAGCAAATGCTATGCAAATTAGGGATTCTGTTAATCCCCCTGTGTATACAGCTAGGCTGGCAGCCCACTGCAGTGTTCCCCTGTCTGACTAAACGTAACTGGGACAGGGGGGTGGTCACATGGGCACAGAGAATCAAGGTGCAGACAGCATCTGGGGGGTGAACACAAAACAACCTTCTCCAGTGCACTCCACAGAGCCACTGTCCCCAGGTCATCGATGGTAAATTGTGAAGACAGGGTTCCTTGCCAAGTGAAACAGAGAAACGCTGAGGTAAGAGGACTCTACAGAAAGACCTCAAAAATGCTTGATATGCTTTTTTAAATAGAGTTACTGAGGCTGGAGAGATGGCTCATCAATTAAGAGTACTGGCTGCTCTTCCAGGTGATCTGGGTTTGATTCCCAGCATCCACATGACAGCTCACAATGTCTGTAACTACAGTCCCAGGGGACCTGGCACCCTATTCTGGCACTGAATGCATGTGATACACACACTTTCATTCAGGCAAAACACCCATACACACAAAATAAAGTGGAAAAAAAATTAAAGCGTTATTATCAGGTATGGTGAACATGCTTATAATCTTTTGGGAAGTTAAGACAGGAAGTGTAAAAGTTTGAGGCCAGCCAAGGCTACATAGCAAGACCCTGTCTCAAAATAAGTATTATGGAGGTTTTCAGGAAGCACCGAAAGCCTCTCACAGTGAGTTCCGCCAGTCCCCAAGGTCTGCCCCTGTGCCCTGGGTGTCTGCGTGCTCCATCACATGCCCTCAGGTGTCTGCATGCTCCATCACATGCCCTCTGGTGTCTGCATGTTCCATCACATGCCCTCAGGTGTCTGCATGCTCCATTACATGCCCTCAAGAGTCTGCATGCTCCATCACATGCCCTCAGGAGTCTGCATGCTCCATATTTGTCTAACTGTATAGCCCTGGCTGGTCTAAAACTTGGGCTGGCCTCAAACTCACTAGCTCCTCTACCTGCTGAGTGCCAGGACTAAAGGTGTGAGCTGTTTGCTCAGCATGACATTGTGTGTGTGTGTGTGTGTGTGTGTGTGTGTGTGTGTGTGTGTGTGTGTACGGATGTCATCTGTCCTTACAATGATGTGAGTCAACTGTTACTGTAACAGACTCCTCGGATAATCAGAAAGGTGAGGTTTGGCTGGGAGTGTGGCTCAGTGGTAGAGTGCATATTCAGCATGCCACGTGGCTCTGGTTCAAGCTCCACAAAGGGGAGAAGGGCTGTTTTGGTTCACAGTTTTGCAAGTTTCAGCTCATGACCACGTAGTTCTAATGCTTTGGGACTGTGGTGATGTAACACATTCATGGCAGGATTTCTTGGAGGAAAAAGCTGCTTATCTTTTGGCTGGGTGTGAAAGAAGAAAAGTTGGAGGCCAGTTCCCAATAGCTACTCCCAGGCCACACCTTCAGTGAGCAGAAGACTTCCCACTCAACACTACCTCCTTATTTATTTGTTTGTTTAGACGGGGTCTAACTATGTAGCCCAGGCTGGCCTGGAACTCACTATGTAGCACAGGCTGGCCTGGGACACACGTAAATCTGCCCGACTCTGTCTCCCAAATGCTGGGATTACAGGTGTGCACCATGCCCAGCAAGCCTACTTCTTCAAAGTTCTACCAGTTCCCAATGGAAGCAAGTGAGAACTAAAGCTTTGACACATGGGCCTTTGGGGACATCTAAGAATTCAACTCTAGGGCCAGGGTATGATATGGTGGTAGAGTACTCTCATATCATGTGTGAAGGCCTGGGTTTGGTACCCATCACTGCAAAATTAAAAAATATATATATAAAAAAAGAAAGAAAACCTCCAGCCCCCAAAACTACAGTGGTTAAGCAGCATCACAGCAGTGGTGGCTGCCACATCAACCAGGCCTTCTCCTTTGATTTCAGCCCCCTGTTCTAGTACATGAGAAGCTAGTGCTTAGCAGGGTTATCTCGTTCCTAATTATGTTTTTGGTGGTCATACATACTGTGCAGTCAGCACCAGAGTTAAGACAGTTCGTCTCCATCTACATAAAAGGCATCTTGAGCCTTCCCACCCCACTGTGCCCCAGCTCAGGGAGGGGGGCTACTAACTTCCCTTGCCGTGGATGGGCTCAGCTTGCTTTGAGTCATGCCAACGGGACCACACTGTATAATGGTTTTTCAGCTGATCTGTGTGGTATATGCGTGTGTTTGTCTGATCCTGTTCTATAGTGCCCCGCTGTGGGCACATACCTGTCTCCACTGTGAAGAGCGCATGAGTAGTTTATGAACAAACCTTGGGTGGATGTACTTTTCCATTCTCTGGGTTAAATGCCTGGGAAGGGAGGTGCTGAATCACATGTTCTATGCATATTGGTAAGAAGTTTCCTGTTTTCTGAAGTGACTGTGCTCTTTGGGGGACATCTTCTTAACAGTGGTCATTTATTTGTGCTGTGATTCCCCTCTGGCAAAAAGGAGGTATTTCTTTCTATCTATCTATCTATCTATCTATCTATCTATCTATCTATCTATCTATTTATTTATTTAGGTTTTCCAAGACAGGGTTTCTCTGTGTAGCTTTGAGCCTTTCCTAGAACTCGCTTTGGAGACCAGGCTGGCCTCGAACTCACAGAGATCTGCCTGCCTCTGCCTCCCGAGTGCTGGGATTAAAGGCATGTGCCACCACTGCCTGGCAATTTATTTGTTTTTATTTGATGTACATCTATTGGTGTTTTATCTGCATGTATGTCTGTGTGAGGGGGTTGGATCCCCTGGGACTTGAGTTACAGACAGTTGTGAGCTGCCATGTGGGTGCTGGGAATTGAACCCAGGTCCTCTAGAAGAGCAGCCTATGCTCTTAACTGCTGAACCATCTCTCCAGCCCTAAGAGGTGGTATTTCTATATCATCATTATAAGCCATGCTGTGATTTCCTCTTCTCCCTGCCTGTCATTCGGTCTGGCATCTCTGTCTTATGATGGAGGGTGCTGCTGGTTGTGGACCCCAGTACCCTTGTGGCTCGGAATGCTGTCTCTGGTGACCATATGACATCTCTGTCCCTTAGATGGTGCAGTCCCTGGGCTTCGCTATCTACCGTGCCCTGGACTGGGGCTTAGATGAGAGTGAGGAGCGAGAGCTGAGCCCACAGCTGGAGAGGCTCATCGACCTCATGGCCAACAGTGACTGTGAGGACAGCAGCTGTGGGGCAGCAGATGAGGGCTATGGGGGTCCAGAAGAAGAGGAGGAGGCTGAAGGCGGCCCCCGAGCCGTGCGAACCTTTGCCCAGGCCATGCGGCTGTGTGCTTTGCGCCTGACCGACCCCCATGGCGCACAGGCCCACTACCAGGCAGTGTGCCGAGCTCTTTTTGTGGAGACGCTGGAGCTTCGTGCCTTCCTGGCCCGGGTGAGGGAGGCCAAGGAGGTGAGTGAGATATGGGCTGCAAGTGGGAGGGCTGATGCTGGATGGAGTGAGGAGATGGATGGGACATGGGGGTGCAAACCGGTTGGGAATGGGGCTAGGGAGGCAATGGGGCTCAATCCTCAGTTGTCCAACAGGGATTAAGGTCTTTGGTGCCTGACTGCACCTTCCCAGGAATACCCATAACTCTCCCCCTCCACCCTGCTGGGCAGTGTCCAAAATGTTTCATACATTGTTTTAAAATTTATTTATTTATTTATTTATTTATTTATTTATTTATTTATTTATTTCATTTTACATACCAACCCCAACTCCACTTCTGATGTTTTACAATCTTGCATCTAAGCTGTTAACGCCCAATGGTTTCATACATGTTTAACTTCATACCTTCTTTTCCCCTGGGTTTTCAGAGAAAGAAATCAGTGAGCGGCCCCTGGCCATCACTCCTGTTGCCTCTCAATTAGCCATTACAGTCCCTGCCTCCTCTTTCATCTCTGCAAGAGGGAGATCTGCTTACTGCTCACTGGCTGGCTTCTCCAAGCCCCAGTTCCTTCTGAAAATGGGATGCTAAAGACAGCCACTTCTTCCCTTGGGGCACCACACAGGCAGGCCCATGGGCTTGGAGACTTGGGGTGGGCTGGTGAGAGAACCCCTCAGGGCATTTACTGTGCTTGCCACAGCCCTGCTTCATTCTTGGTGGTCTCCTGTCTTACAAATGAGCACATGCTACCTCTGAGAGGCAGGGTCCCTCAGCCCAGTGTCAGAGCCTGTCTAGGATCTAGCCGGCTCCTATGCTGGATTCCCTCTAGGCTGTCCTGACTTCCCCTGACCTAGAGTTAGGGCTTGGCGTCTTGTGACTGTCTCCATTCTTCTTTGGAGGAGAACCATTTTTTCCCCTGTGAAGTGGGCTGTCCAGGCCTCTGTCAGCATTTCACTGATGATGAAAGGGGCACTGGGAACAGGGCAGGTGAGGGTCAAGTCATGCTCTCTTGCTCAGGTAGCAGAAGTTAATTTTTAAGTTAGTTGATGTTGGTTTCTGGTTCCACCCTGCCCTTTTCTGTGCCGTATCCCTTTTCCTGTAGCCTCGAAGGACCCTTTGAAGCCTGTATAGGCTTTCAGGGATGTTTGAGTAACGGGAATCTGGGACCCAGCTTGAACCCATTGATCCTCACTTGTGACTGTCATGTGCCAATCTTGGGAGGCTCTCCCTTAGCTCCCACTATTCAATGCACCATTCCACCTTCCCCCTCAGCTCCTCCTGGAGTCTCAGAGAACTCTCTGCCTGTGCTCCCTGTGGCTGGCAGGTGGTCCTTGGGTTTTTGTCCTTCTGTGAACATGGTCTGTTGAGTTGTTCAACTCAATTCCTTACTCAGACAAATGAGCTTTAGCAGGAGCACATACCTCTACACTCCATTCCACTGAGCCCAGAGACAGTCAGGGGCTGGGGCTGGGGACCCAGGGACCTGGACAGACACACCTAGGCAAGTCTGAGCTGGTGATTTTGGACAGGTGCATAGGGTCAGGTGTAGCTGTTCTAAGTAGGACAGGAGAGCCATCCTCTATGTCCTTTGCCCCAGGAGTCCCACATAATAGTGTGTCTTAACGCAGTTTGGCAAGTAGCTCAAGGTGAAAGCCAGGGTAACTGGTTCTGTCTTCACTGGGTGCTGCTGAAGGGCAGATGCTTCTCTATGTGGGGAGTTAGTGAAAACAGAAGCCCCAGGCTGCCCCCATACCCAGACCCATCAAGGCAGCAAGTCTGGCATCTTTCCCCAAATTTCCAGTTGCCTGAGTCCCTGGCATCTTTCCTGGGCCCTCACCACGATGTTAGCACTCCATATCTGGATGGCCTCCTAGGACCTGCTGTTTAACTCATCTTGTCATCTGCCTTCATCAGTTTCCACCCGTCCTTGAAGACTAACACTTGCCACACTGTGCTGGGCTCCAGACTTGGAACAGCAGCTGAGGAAGCATACACAGCCTCTAAGAGATGGGTTCTTGGTGACCTCTAGTATAGGTCGTGCATATATAGAGAAGCAGCCATGAGAATGGGTGGGCTCGTGGGTTGGCCAGGGTGTCCTGAGGTGCTGGGTGAACTGAAGTCTGGAGGGCAGCAGGGAGTACTTCCCCTTCTGCATCAACCACCTGTGAAGGACAGTGCCTCTCTGAGGCATGTGGGTCAGATGGGAACCAGTGCATGTGGACACTAGGCTCTCACCAGGCCCTGCTCAAAAAGAGGATTAAAAGTTCCCTGTGCCGGGGTTGGGGATTTAGCTCAGCGGTAGAGTGCTTTTTGCCCTGGGTTCGATCCTCAGCTCCACAAACAAAAAAAAAAAAAAAAGAAAGAAAAAAGAAAAATAAAAAAATAAAAGTTCCCTGTGCCATTCCAAAGCTATGGTATAGTTTCCTCAGATCTCTCCAAGCTCCAATGCCTGGGACAGGTGCCTTTGTGACTCCTTTTTAGCTGACCGAGTGCTAGGGAAGTGCCTCCTGCTAGATGGGATTCGCAGGGTCCTGCTGGGTCCACTCCTCTGCCACTTCTACACTAACTAGACATGTGGTTCCAGATGCTGCAGAAGCTGGGGGAAGATGAGCCACGGTCAGAGAAGCCACTGGCTGAGCTTGACCACCTGGGACATACAGACTGGGTAAGACATGGACCCCTCCTGACCTGGGACAGAGGAGAACACAATACACCCAGAAAGCTTTGGGCTGGGAGAGCCGTGGGTGCCAGAGCTGAGGCCATTTTCTTGTCTGGGTCAGGCCCGGCTCTGGGTCCAGCTCATGCGGGAGCTACGTCATGGGGTGAAACTGAAGAAAGTACAGGAGCAGGAGTTTAACCCACTGCCCACCGAGTTCCAGCTCACCCCCTTCGAGATGCTGATGCAGGACATCCGTGCCAGGAACTATAAGCTGCGCAAGGTCATGGTGAGCCACAGTCCTGTTGTCCTCCACCAGCACCCCTGGCCCTGTTCCCTTCCCCAAGTTCTTACTTACCCTGCTGTCATTGACCAGTGGCCCTGCCCTCTGTCTCTACTAGCAACCCTTGCCCTGTTCCTTGTGCTTGGTTAGAGTTTGATGATCATCTGCACATATGAGTAAGGCAGATGTGGCTGGTTTCCACAGCTCTGGGTTGTACTGGGACTACGGTGTAATAATTAGGGAAAGGAGAAGGTTCCTGAGGGTCAGGAGGGGCCCTAAGAGCCAGCCACCTTTTCCCATGTGACACACATATGCATAGCCTTATGTGCACTGCTATTACCCTTCTGACAACTCCTGAGATGGGTCCTACAGCCCCATTTCCTGAAGAATCTTAGGTTCAGGAAGCTTGGGCTGCTGAGTTTAGGACTCACTAGACCTCGAATGTTGTAGCCACTGCTGGATGTGGCCCACGTATCTGCTATGTACCTGTTAGAGAAGCCGCTGAGTCCCAGGGAACAGAGGCCATAGGAGGAAAGTTGGCCGTGAAGACAAGGCTGCAGTGAGGGCTGTGTGAGCCCCTCCTGGTCACCCTAACACCAGCAGTTGGCCCTTGCAAGCTCAGGGTGACCCTGCTCCTCCTGGCAGGTTGATGGGGACATCCCTCCCAGAGTGAAGAAGGATGCACACGAGCTCATCCTGGACTTCATCCGCTCACGGCCCCCACTAAAGCAGGTACCAGCTCTGCACTTCTTCCTCTGGAGAATGTGGGGCTTGCTGCTCTCCTGTGACCAACCCAGGAGGTATCTTATCACATCCACTTTCTGAGGGAGGCCATTGAGGGCTCTTTTGCCTGTTGGCTGGATGGTTGGACATGATTTCTGGCATAGGGCTACTGGGTCTGTGTCTTCTTCCTCTTGGGGAGAACTTTTAGGCATTTACACCTCACACCGGGTGTACACAAAGCTTCCTTGGCTAGTGCTTCCTTCTGAGGTACTGAGAGGTAGCACTGAGTCTCTTGGACTACTCCAGCATGTCCCTACTACTCCAGCAAGCCCGTGTCACCACCTGCCTCCCCTTCCTACTTAGTGTGTCATGTCGGCGGCAGGTCTCGGAGAGACGGCTTCGCCCTATACCACAAAAGCAGAGAACACTGCATGAGAAGATCCTGGAGGAAATCAAGCAGGAACGGAGGCTTCGTCCAGTAGGGGCCCAGCATTTGGGTGCCCGAGGTAAGGGCGGGCGTGAGTGATGGGGGAGAAGCCCCAGTGGACCTTGCTGGGGCTACAGATCAAATCTGAGGACTGTTAGCCCCAAGAGTCCTGTATGGGTAGAGGACCCAGGACCCCTTAATTTTTTTTTTTTAACTGTAAACTTAGAGAAGTTATAATGGCCTTGTGAAGCCTTGGCCAGAGGTCTGCAAAAGTGAAATAATGCTGCCCTCTAGGTTTTGACCAGATTTTGCCTTTATATGTTGTTATAGTGGATGACAGATCTCAACATTTGGAAGCCAAATGAAATAAAAGTCAAGTTTCTAAGTGACTGGAAGCCAGATATACATTCAGATATTTGAGACTTGTTCTTCCTTGCAAAAAGAATAAGGATGGTGAACTTCAACCCTGCTTCTGCCAGGTCTTTGGGAGGCTAGGCAGCTCTCCGCTTTAGCTAGAGCTACTCATTGTTAACTGGCTCAGCAGCCTTCGGTTTCCCCTTCTAAGTGGAGAGTTAAACCAGGTGGTTGGTGCTTAGGAAGCTGTTCACTTCCATGTTGGCCTTCTTCTCGTCCTCCCCACTCACTGTCCACTCCTACACTGACCTCCTCATCTCCCACTCACTGTCCACTCCTACACTGACCTCCTCATCCCCCACTCACTGTCCACTCCTACACTGACCTCCTCATCTCCCACTCACTGTCCACTCCTACACTGACCTCCTCATCCCCCACTCGCTGTCTACTCCTACACTGACCTCCTCATCTCCCCACTCACTGTCCACTCCTACACTGGCCTTCTCGTCCTCCTCATTCACTGTCCATTCCTTCCCTGACCTTCCACATCATTCCCTGTTCCTGCCCTGCCTCCTTGTCTTCTTTGCTCAACATCCACTCTGGCTTTGTGCTCCCTCCCTCCCTGCCCCACATCCACCCTTGCCCTGGTCTCCTTGCCTTTGCCGCTCACTGTTGATCCCTGTGCTGACTTCCTCTCCCTCTCCACTCACCATCCACCCCTGCCTTTGTTTTTCCTGCCTTCAGGGTTTGGTTCTCTGCCCTGCATCCTCAATGCCTGCTCTGGGGACATCAAGTCCACTTCCTGCATCAACCTGTCTGTCACAGACGCTGGGAGTGGAAGCCAGCGCCCACGGCCCCGGGTTCTGCTTAAAGCCCCCACCTTAGCAGAGATGGAAGAAATGAACACGTCTGAGGTCAGAGACTAGGGATTCTTCAAAAGATCATGCTGAAAGGGTGGGGAAAGTCTTAGCGGGACAGGGGTCTGTTTGGTAAGTTATTTTCTTCTTGTGGCCAGAGGAGTAGCCTGAGTAGTCAGTTTGAGGACCTCAGGCCCACTAGGAAGGAAGATGACCTCAGTGCTGGCCATCTCAGAGGGCTCAGCCTTCTACAGAACTGTCGTCTCCAGAGTTTTCAGGAAGACCTCAGAGAATGGTTTGACTATTGAGACACTTGCCATGAACTATCTGGAAGATAGGAGATATGAGCTAGCGATATGTAGAGGACAGTGCAGGATCTTGGTGGGCTCAGTTAGCACTCCTGGATCCACTGCCTTGGTCCAAGGATGAACAAGAGGTGCTGGAGGCAGTGGTCAGAACTAGAGGCAGTGGTCAGAACTAGAGGCAGTGGTCAGGGCGGGGCAGCGGTCTGGAGGGGGCAGCGGTCTGGAGGGGGCAGCGGTCTGGAAGGAGCTGTGCCTGGATTGCTTTCAGGAAGAAGAGTCCCCCTGTGGAGAGGTGACCCTGAAGCGGGACCGCTCTTTTTCGGAACATGACCTAGCTCAGCTTCGGAGTGAGATGGTCTCTGGTTTGCAGTCAGTCACTCAGCCCCCAGGAGGGATGGAGCCACCCCGGGCCAGAGCAGGCAGCATGCACTCCTGGAGGCCCAGCACCCAAGACCAGGGTAAGTCTTCACACCACATGCTCTTTACATTTCCATGGGCTCGGTGTTGCAGCCTCACACCTTCCTCGAGCAGGCAGGTACCCATGGTGGGTAGCTTGTGCCTGCAAGGATGGTGCTGAGTCTGTCATCATCTCTGCTTTCCAGTGGAGATTTTTTTTTTTTTTTTTTTTTTTAAACCAGCTAACCAACCTGTATTCATAGCAAAACATTTTCTAAAGAACTTGTATCCTTACAGGGTGGAGAGATGGCTGCTCTTGCAGAGTGTGATTCCCAACACCCACATGGTGACTTATAACCATCTCTAATTCCAGTTACAGGGAACCCAGTGCCCTTCTCTGGCCTCTGTGGGCACCAGGCACACAAGTGGTACACATACATATACTCATACACATAGAATAAAAATAAGTAAATCAGGCCAGGTGTGGTGGTGCACACATTTGATCTCAACACTTGGGAGGCAGAGGCAGGTGGATCTCTGGGCTCATGGCCAGCTTGTTCTACAGAGTTCCAGGATGGCCAGGGGTATACAGAGAAACCCTGTCTTGAAGAGGAAAAAAAAAAAAAGAAGAAGAAAGGAAGAAAGCTAAGTAATTCTTTTTAAAGAAAGAATTCAAAGTCTCATGATTCTGTTCCATAGGGGTAATTGTTAGTAGTGGTATCCTGAGATGTGGTAAGGAGGCTGGCAACTCTTTCTTTCCTTTTTCTGTGGACAGCTGGGCTCTTGAAGCACCCGACCTATCACCAGCCACTGTCCCCCACCAGAGGACTCAAGCTAGAAATAGTCCCATCAGTCAGTGGCTGGACTTCCATCAAGAGCTGTCAGTGTTAGAAATGAGTCTGGGTCCCAAGAACATGACCATACAATCCAGAGGGTTTGGGCAAGGCAAAAAGTTTCAGTTCTGCAGAAGGGTGCACGGCCATGTCAAATCAAGAGGCGACCCCAGAGAGCTTTTAGGTGGTCTTTTTCTTTCTTTCATTTTTATGAGTGTGTGTTTTTTTGTTCTGTTTTTTGTTTGGTTTTTCAAGACAGGATTTCTCTGTTTAACAGTCCTAGCTGTCCTGGACCTCGATCTGTAGACCAGGCTGGCCTCGAACTCAGAGATCTGCCTGCTTCTGCCTCCTGAGTGCTGGGATTAAAGATCCGGCCACCACACAAGGCTCCGTTTTTATTTCTAAAGGAGTCCTGTGCCTCTGAGTAGTCAGAGCTTGGTCTCATGCTCTTGCATGATTGGCTAATTTGAAATGACAGTTGATGAGCAGAACGCAGTTTTCGGCACTGAGTGCAGCCCTGAGCATATGTTTTGATATCAGGAAGTGCAAACTCTGGCAGAATGTGGATTTCTGTCACGTAGCTTCCTTACAAAATCTAAAAGTCATTTAAAAATTTTAACTTAATTTTTATCTTAGGAGTATGGGTGTTTTGCATGTATGTATACCATGTTTGTGTATGTCTGTGTATCACATGGATGCCTGGTACCTGCTGAGGTCAGATGAAGGTTTTGGGTTCCTTGCAATTGGCGTTACGGATGGTGTGATCCGCCATGTAGGTGCTGGGAATTGAACCTGGTTCCCCGGCAAGAACAAGCGCGCTTAACTGCAGAACCAACTCTAACTCTCTTGGCTTGACTTTTAGCTCGTTCCCTCCCCACTGGAACATACATGCTGTCCCCATTGCCCACTTGGCACAGCACTCCTGCCAGGTGGTTCCAATGGGCCTGTGTTCTTTCTCCAGTTTTCTGTCCTGTGAGTGGCCAGTCCCAGCCTTACCTCGGCTCCGCCTTGCCCAGCAGCTTGAGCTCAGTGGATAAACCGGAGGCCTCTGCACCAGATACCAGACACCTGTGGCTGGTAAGTGACAGGGTAGGTTGCCCCGATGACCTCTTCAGCATCATCTTCATTCTTTCACTAGCCTGATGCTCAAGAGAGAGATGAGCAGCATCTCCTAAGTGGCTGGCTTTGACTTTGAGGGTACCAGGGTCCAGTTCCCTGTATCTGGGGAGATTGCTCTTTGCTGCCACTTGCTGGTACACATTGGTACTGCGACCCCAAGCCCAGAGAATTGTCTTTCAACCATTTGCCCCTGGCCTAAAGTGCTCTTTGTTCAATTTCAAGGGTGGTCTGGATAATGAACCCTGAATTGTGGGATTTGAGGGTAATACAGTGCAGCAGGGAGTGTGCTGTTGGCTGAGACTTTGACATACTGGTTCCCATCAGCTATGAGTTTTGTGTTGTGTGAAGAACTAGTACTCTGCCTTGGAGCCCTAACTTGGGCCTGAATTTCACTGTGCAGATTTATCAAGTGAAGTAACAGGGAAAAGCTGATGGTAGCCTACAGGACATCTACATGTGTGTGAAGGGAGATTAACTGTGGGGTGACACCATCATCTCATGAGGCTTGGATTAAAACAGGTGTTGAGGGCTGGAGAGATGGCTCAAAGGTTAAAAGCTCTTCCAGAGGTCCTGAGTTCTATTCCCAGCAACCACATGGTGGCTCACAGCCATCTGTAGTGAGATTTGGAGCCCTCTTCTGGCCTGCAAACATACATGCAGACAGAACGCTGTACACATAATAAAAATTAAAACAAACAAACAAACAGGTGTTGAAATGCTTTACAAAGTGCAAGTTCTATGTAAGAATAAGGCTATTAATTTATTTATTTGAGTACTTTGCCTGTATGTATGTCTGTGCACCATGTGCGTAACTGGTGTCCGCCAAGGTCAGAAGGCATCAGATTCCCCTGGAACTGGAGTTCCAGATGAGAGTGAGCCAGTCTGTGGGTTCTGGGAACTGAACCTGAGTCCCTCTGAGAGAACAGTAAGTGATGCTGACTACTGACCCATTGCTCCAGCCCCTCATTAATTTTAATGAAAGGTAATGTCCAGATGGTAGAATGAGAGAACGCCTTCAAAAGTTGCCATTTAACTTCCACACACATACACACATACATAAGAGAAATACATGGTAAGGAACTGTTTTTAGCTGGACGGTAGTGGCACATGCCTGAGGCAGAGCCAGGCGGATCTCTGTGAGTTCGAGGCCAGCCTGCTCTACAGATCAAGATCCAGGACAGGCACCAAAACAAACAAACAATAAACAACAACAACAAAAAAGAATTGTATGTTGTATTGCCTCAAGGGAGCTAAAGCAACCTCATTTTACAGAAAAAATAGGCTTAGAAGGTTTAGTGTCTAGTCTTATGCCACACACTAGTAAGGTTAAACCAGAATCACTCATCATAATGCCAGTTGGGACAGATGGCCTGCTGAGTCCAAAAGAGCACACTCGGGGTTAGGTAGGGCAGATGATTCCCAGGGCTTCTGGGGACGGTACAGATCGGGGCAGAGTGGGGTGGGAAGATTGGAGAAGGTTGGAGCCATGGTATGTTTGCAAGCAGGAGATGGAGTTTTCTGGTATGGGGTCAGTGAGGACAAGGGATGGGGTCCTGGGGCCCTGGCACTGGGGAACCTTGCTACATCAGCAGGGCCTCCTTGAAGCAGATCCAGCCCCCAGGAGTGAGTGAGCTGATTCACATACTTTAGTAAGCAGCCAGGTTATTTGGACTGAGACCAGGTAACTGTGGGGTCTCCAGGATGTTGAGCAAGCAGGACCCTACCCTTTGCCCCCAGGAGTTCAGCCACCCTGTGGAGAGCTTGGCTCTGACTGTGGAGGAGGTGGTGGATGTGCGCCGAGTGCTGGTGAAGGCTGAGATGGAGAAGTTTCTTCAGGACAAGGAGCTCTTTAGCAGCCTCAAGAGGGGGAAGGTGAGACTTGGATGCCCTGCGCAGCAGGGTAGGGGCTGTTCTGAGCAATGGAGGGTGGGACCAGGTGTCTGGGTGGTTGGGGAGAAGCCCCCAGGCAAGCGCTTGCTGGGACTGGGCTTGGACTCCAGTGGCCTTCCATAGTCATGCTCTAACCTCGCCTCTCCCTGCAGATTTGTTGCTGCTGCAGAACCAAGTTTCCCCTATTTTCCTGGCCACCTACCTGTCTATTCTGCAAGAGGTAAGCCTTTATCAGCAGATAGACTAACAAGGGGGATGTTTCATCACACCTAGCCAATTCAGTCTTTTCTTCTTCCTTCCTGTCGTTCCCAACCCCTGAGACAGGGTCTCATTGTACACCCCAGACTGGCCTCAAACTCATGATCTGCCTGCTTCAGCTGCTTAAGTAGCAGGGACTATAGGTTAGTGCCACCATGGTTTATTTAGGTTAAATTTATTTATTTATATTTGGTTGGTTTTGTTTTGTGACAGTGTCTTACTATGTAGCCCTGGCTGGCCTGGAACTCACTATGTAGACCAGGGAAGGAACTCATAGAGATCTGTCTGCCTTTGCCTCCATATAGCTGGGATTAAAGGCACATGCCACCACATCTGGCTTAGGTTAAATTTAAATAGTGAAGGGACACCCATGTTTAGCCAAGATGGGGTAACTTCCACTTTGTGGCTGAAACAGCCCCAAGCAATCAAAGGATATAGAACAACAGTCTTTAAGACACGGGGCACAGGCAGCTGAAGGAGGCCTTGGGAGTTTCTGCTTACCAACTGGAGCTGGGGCAGGAGGCCAGGACACTGGAGATCTTAGAAAGGGGTTAGGAGAGGAGAGAGCAGCACAGAGAGACCTGGAGATGCCTCTGAGATGTCCTTGAGCATGGAGCAGGCAAGCAAAAGGAAGAACAAAGCTTGGAAAAGAACTAGCCTCATCCTAATCCTAAAGCATGGATTGTCAAAATGCAGCCCATAGCTACCATCTCCCTGCTTATTCTGAGAATGAAGTGTTTTTTGTTTTGTTTTGTTTTGTTTTGTTTTGTTTTGTTTTGTTTCAAGACAGGGTTTCTCTGTGTAGTTTTGGAGCCTGTCCTGGAACTAGCTCTATAGACCAGGCTGACTTCATACTCACAGAGATCCGCCTGCCTCTGCCTCCCCAGTGCTGGGATTAAAGGTGTGTGCTATCACTGCTCAGCTAGGGTTGAATTTTTTCAAGAAGGAATTTGTTTTTTTGTTTTTTTTTTTTTTTTAATGAGACAGGACCTCACTATATAGTTCAGGCTAGCCTCAATCTTAATCCTCCAGCCTCAGTGCTAGAACTATAGGTCTGTGTCACCACACCTGGCAGGCATTTACTTATGAAATTGGACGTGGGAACTTTTAAAATGCTAATTGCTATATAAAGCTGAGTATCTTTCCCGGAGCTGTTCTACTTAGATGGTGCGTCTATGGTGAAAGGTGAAGTACCAAGTGACCAGGGATCTGGCCCAAAGCAACAATGGCTGATTCAGATGTGTGCAGCAGCCAGGGAAGCCAGGAGGAGGATGCTTTTCCTTCCCAGGTCTTCCTTACACTGATACTGCCTTCTCTCTGTTCCTTCTAGAGCTGTGTGCACTTCCTGCAGTGTAAAGGTGAGGATTCAGGGAACCTTCCAGGTCTCAGTGATGTGGGATAGGGGTACTGCTGTTTCCAATTGGATGTGTTGGACAGTTGCCTTCTAAGAAGAATCTGTTCTTACACCTCTCAAGACTGCAATTAGTTTTTGTTTTTTGTTTTTTTCTTGTAAGATACATAAAGTCTAGGCTAACTTTAAACTCTCTATATATCTGAGGATGACTTTGAACTCCAGTTCCTCCTTTCTTTGCCTTCCATGTGCTGGGATTACAGGCAGGACCACACACTGGACAGTTTGTTTTATTTTGTTTTGTTTGTTTGGTGTTTCTTTTAGGCAGGGTCTCACTATATAACCCTAGCTGATTTGGAACTCACTATGCTTGGCCAAGACTACAGTTTCTTAAAACACTCATAGGTAGTATTTTCTTTTATATTTTTGAGACAAGGTCTTGCTTTGTATAGCATTGCCTGGCCTGGAACTGGCTATGCAAAGCAAACTTGCTTTGAACTCAGAAATATGCCTGTCTCTGCCTCTTGAGTACTAGGATTATATATGTGCACCACCGTGTCCAGTCCTCATAAGTAATCTTAAATCTTGTCTCTAAGGTTCTAGAGAGGGACTGGAGAGATGGCTCAGAGGTTAAGTCAGAGGTTAAGAGCACTGACTGGTGGCTTACAACCATCTGTAAGGAGATATGGTGCCCTCTTCTGGCCTGCAGGGACACATGCAGACAGAACATTGTATACATAATCAATCAATCAATCAATCAATCAATCAATCAATCTTTAAAAAAAAGTGCTAGAGAGATAGCTTAGAAGTTAAGAGCACTTGCTGCTCTTGCAGAGGACTTGGGTTTGGTTCCCAGAACTTACATGACAGCTAACAAGTTTGTAACTCCAGTTCTAGAACATCTGACACTCTTTTCTGAATCCCAAGGACACTGCATACACATAGTACACAGACATAAATGCAGGCCAAACACCCATACACATAAAGTAAAAATAAATAAGTAAAATAATTTAACAGTTTTTAAGTATTCCATGTAAGTAGGCTGGAGACACACAGCTTTTCTCTCCCCTAAAAAATCCTCCTTTTGACATGAGAAAGCTTTCAGCAAGACCATGTTACATTTGGATGCTAGCTTCCACTCAGAGGTAAAGGACAGAAGCCCTTAGAAGTGTACTGTCCATCATGCCTCAGCTCAGAGAGAGGAACCTACTTTTCTCAAATTCTCTAATCTGTCCCTGGGCCACAGGAACACTCCATCCTTGTCAATGTGAAATACTGGTTGTGTGCAGAACCTAAAATCACACCCATTGTGGCATAAAACAGTTCCCAAACCCTAAGAAGTTACAGTTTGGATGAGCATGCCATGTAGTTGGGGTGTGACAAGGGAGGAGCCTATGCTGGGCTCTCAGATGAGTGTATGGGTGCCACCTTGGGTCTCTAGGCCCCCGGGGTGCCTGGGCGGTTGGTGAGGAACCTTGTCCACACTTGCGTTGCAGATGAAGATGCCTTCCAAGAAGTGTGCACACATCCCTGTCTACACACTTGGCTTTGAGAATCTTCAGAAGGTGCCAACGACCAAAGCCACACCAATGCTGAGGAGAGATGCCTTCCAGTATGTTCTGTTGCCTTGTTGCTGCTATCCTGTGGTAGTGAGGAACTGAAAATAACCAGGAAACTAGGGCAGGTGCCTATGGCATTGTGAGGATTTCTCCAAGGAACAGTCAAGTCATTTGGCAGGACTCTAGAGGCAGAGTTGTAGGGAACTGAGCTTGGGTGGTCTGGGATCAGGACCTCAATGCCAGTTGAGGAAGAGCCTCTGTAGGGATGCACATTGCCAGGTGTGCTCAGTCTGACTCCTGTGGATGAGTCATGAGGGAGGAGAGAAGAGGCAGCAGGCAGCTTGGTTTGGGATTCTGAAGTGGCAGGACAAGGCCTCTGGAGGATCCTGGCCTAAATAGGGTTCTCTCTCCTCATGGTTCTCTCCTGGTATCTCTCCATCCTAGATCCCTGCAAGGACCAAAGTGGCGGAGCGTAGAGGAGGAGTTCCCCCACATTTATGCCCATGGCTGTGTCCTAAAGGATGTCTGCAGTGACTGCACCAGCTTCGTGGCTGATGTAGTGTGCTCCAGCCGCAAGAGTGTGGATGTCCTCAATGCCACTCCACAACGCAGCCAACGCAGCCGCCAGACCCAGTCCCTCTATATCCCCAACACCAGGACTCTCAACTTCCAATGACTGTTGTGATGGCCACCCTGCTCCCCATCCTGGAACACAGCTGCCATCAACCCCCTTGCGCATGTACATATATACATATATAGATATTTATAATATATATACAGCCTATATATTTATATTTATATACATTGTCTCTTTGCCCTACAGTTCATTTAGGGTGAAGCTTACTCCAGAAACCTTCCCCCTTCCTTTCCTCTCAGGAATCCTTGGAAAGGCTGGAAGGGATTGGGGAATGGGGGAAGGGCAGCTTTTCTGCCCCATACCTTGGTTCTCTTCAGTAGTGAGCATACGGCAGGCTCTCTTCCCTGGGTGGACAGGGCACCTTGGTTCTCAGGTGAACTTACGTGTCAGGTCCACCTGTCCTTTAGGGTGCTCAAGCAGCAGAGGCCCCTGGGCAGCCTCTGAGTGTGTGGGATTCTGCTGGGGGGAAGCCAAGCTTGCTTTTGGCCTCTTGCTAGCATCGTGTGACTTTTCCTGGTGAGATATGAACGGACATCTCTTCACCCCAGATAAGTCACTACAGACCAAAGGACCACTCAAGTCTAGCCTGATGAACCAGTGAGTTCTCTGAGATTATGGTAATTCGGTGAGGGGTTATTTACAGGAACGTGAGTGACTCTCCAATAGTTGCATCACCCCTAAGCCCCTACCCCAGCATAGGCGACAACTCATGAAAGATGCATCACTGTAATTCATACCCCAGCCAATTTTCTACTTCCTATACCAAGACAATGGTGCATCTGGGTGTGGGGGATGCGGTGGCTGGAATCTCCTGTGAGGGCCTGGTGACCTGCTTCCTACCGGGCGGGGACTGTTAATAACCCTGTAACCATTATCATAGACCTCCACATCAGGATATTGTGTTACTTATTTCACAGCGATGGTTGCAGGCCAATGTAGTCTGTAGGTCACCACAGCTGCTCAGCTGCATGATGGTCATGGTTATGTTCACTAAACCCAGAGGAAATACCTACACCTGGACTCAGGAAGGGCCTGTGCTAAGCACCCTGCCTGCTTACATTTGCCCAAGAGATTAGGAAACAAAGCTTCAGTAAGGTAAAGAGATTTGACTGTTTATCTCAGAATATGCCAGAATTTCAAATGAATCCTGTTAATTGAGGCCTCCTGGCTGACTACAAGCTCTCACACCCTGCTGAGGACTAGAAGAGGCACCAAGGCACGTGTCTGTGACAGATGGATCTGTGGGAGTTCCCTTTGAAATTAGAACACCCAATAAAAGCAGCTCGCTCCCAACACTTGTCTGAGCTCTTCGTAGACTGTCTTTGCATTTATTTGTCTTCTAAATTTTAAAAGATATGTTTATGTTGTGTGGTTTTTTTTCCTTTAATTTATTTATTTATTACGTATACAGGATGTTTGACTCAGGCCAGAAGAGGCACCAGATCTCATTATAGATGGTTGTGAGCCACCATGTGGTTGCTGGCAATTGAACTCGGGACTTCTAGAAGAGCAGTTGGTGCTCTTAACCACTGAGCCATCTCTCCAGCCCCCCCCCCCCTTTTTGTTTTGTTTTGTTTTGGTTTGGTTTGGGTTTTTTTGCATTAATTTATGTGCACTGCATTTGTGCAGGAGCCCATGGAAGCTATCAAACTGGAGCTGCAGGCAGTTGGGAGAGCCATGTGGGTGCCAGGCACTGAACTCAGGTCCTTGGCTTCAGCGGCAAGCACTCTTAACCACTGGGCCATCTCTCCAGCCCTTTGTTTTGTTTTAAAAGAACAGGCAGAGAGGGTGAGGAATTGCTATTGTCACTCAACTAGCAATAAAAACACTCATGTTTAACCGACTAGGGAGGCCCACATTTGTTACCCAGCACTTGGGAATTAGAGTCAAGAAGACCATTAAGCCGAGGCTAGTCTTTTCCAGAGAGGTCTGAGCTATCTAGTGAACTCTCTCAAGCAAGAAAACCCTCCTGCTTATGTAGTGCTCTCATGGACAACCACTCCTGGACATTACAATTGCTGATATCCAGACTCAAAAGCAGCCACATACCCAGTTCACACTCCCAAACACGGAGGTACCCAGTTTCTGATCCCCACATAACACTTACAAATGAAAGCAATAAAGCCCATCCCAGGAAACAGCCATGCTGAGCTGAGGGGTGATGCTTACAGATTGTACAGTTCCCTACAGCTGCTTCCTGAGGCTGCCTAGGCAGGAGAGCAGCTTGTGCTCTGTCTTCTTCTTCTTGTCACTGGAGTTGCTGGTCTCTTCCAAACAGTAAGTTGCATATCAGCCCACGGAACCAGCCTCGGCCTCATCTATTGGAGACCATGTCAAATAGAGTGGCTTAGAACCGAACTTTCCTTAAGGGCCAGATCTGCAGCAATTTAGGGAGACACATTTGGAGCTAGTGGTTCAGGGAAGACCAACTCCCAGGCTGGGCCTGATGCATCCCTCAGTGTCTGAAACCTCTCTCAGAAGAAGCAGTTCCAAATGGAGAGCTCCCATTTTATTCATAGGTGAGGCTACTGGCCTGGGTAAGCTGGTCACATCACTTGATGGATGACATAGAAACTAGCTTAATCCTGAATGACATGAGGGTGGTGTGCTGAACCTGATGTGGAAGAGGCTGGGACTTTTGACAGTGACCAGAAGCAGGGAGAGGGTTGTGAGGGGATGGACACCTTGAGACAGCAGCTATGGGCCATCAACTTTGAAGTACCTTAAAGTTCTAGCATAGTGTGGGCAGAGCAGCTAAGCCAGTCACTGGGCTGAGCATTCAACCTAGGGAGGAACCAAGGTTCCTGGGGGAGGCAGGCTCACAGACAGTGGATTCACAGCAGAGTTGGAACTAAGGGACGCTGCCCTGCCCAACTTTTCTGTCCTTGCAAATAGCCTATACCCTGTTTGGACTTCGGGAGTCACATGAAGGGAAACCGAGGTTCTCTCTGGGCTACTTACTCATTAAGTCAATTTCTTCACCTGTAAAAGGGTATCTATCTCCCAAGATGAGACTCTAGAACATGCCTGGCCTAGTGCAACAGTGAAGGCTGTCCCCACACCCACGCTGCCCTCTTCTTTACTCTCAAGGTGGGAAAGGGTCCAACCCAACACCAGTTTACCTCACATTTGTACTTTGGAGGTTCTCAAGCCTGGCTTGTCTAGGACATTTTTTTCAAAAATATAAAAAAACTAGGCCTGGACATGGCAGAGTTTTGTGATCCTGGACCTTCAGAGGCAGGATCCGTGTGAGTTCAAGGGCAGGCTGGTCTACATAACAAGTTTTACGTTAGCCAGAAATACACATCAAGATCTTGGGTTTTTTGTTTTGTTTTTCAGAGACAGGGTTTCTCCGTGTAGCCCGGGCTGTCCTGGAACTCTGTAGACCAGTATGGCCTCGAACTCACAGAGATCCACCTGCGTCTGCCTCCCAAGTGCTAGGATTAAAGGAGTGTGCCATCACTGCCCGGATCTTGGCGTTGTTTGTTTTAAAGAAGAAAAGAAAGAAAAAAGAGCCAGATTTTTGCAGAGGGTCCCTACATCCCTTCTGTGAAAACCTTCCTGAATTAGAATTCACGTAGGGCTAGCCACCTTGACTTCGGACCACTGATCCACACCTAGACAGCTACTCCTCACCCAACACCACCATAACACGAGCATCCCCTGTTGCGTTCACGACAGTAAAAAGCAATTCCTAGTACCTAAATCGGTCCCATGCACCTCATGGGGAGGAGATAATGCAGGAATCTGTCTTGAAGAAGCTCCTCGGTTTAGACAGTTTATTAAGGCGGAAACTGTCTCTTTGCACTCTAGTACAATGTGGAGGTGGGGAACATCGAACGGTCGCATGGGTAGGCTACGCAGAGAGGGGTTCGGGACTCGGTCCGTCGCTCCTGTCATATCAGAACAGTCTCTTTGCACGGGGACCCTTGCAGCGTGTGCACCTGCTCTCACTCCCTCCTCACCTGGCCCCACCTAAAAGTCCTCCTGTCCCGCCCGCCAGCCCCGGGAATCTCGTCAGTGGCATGCAGCGTTCTGAGCCTGCGCGTCCCCGCCCGCGTCACAGCCAGTTATCTGCAACCTAGACACCTCGAAAGCCCAAGCAACACCGCACTGCTGCCGGTGCGACGCCGCTGCTAGGGCCCAACTCTCGCGAGAACTCTCTGGGGCACCCTCGCACCTTCTCTGACTCCACGGGTAATTGGGAGGAAGTTCCGGAGAGCCGCTGCGCGCAAACGCGACACGCCAACCTTGCGCCAGCGCGCCGCAAGTGCGCAGGCGCCGCCGCTCTGCTGCTCTTCCTAGTCCCTCTGCCTACAGCAGGCTGTCGGGTCCTATGTCGCGCCGGGCCCTCCGGAGGCTGAGGGGGGAACAGCGCGGCCAGGAACCCCTAGGGCCCGACGCCTTGCAGTTTGTCCTCCTTGATGACGATGACGCGGAGGAAGAGGGACCAAAACAAGGGTTGGGTGGCCGGCGCCCCGGGGGCGCAGGGAAGGAAGGCGTCCGTGTCAACAACCGGTTCGAGCTGGTGAGGAGCTGGGCAACCCGAGGGGAACGGTGTGGGAGGCATGACGTCATACGAAGGGGCATAAAGTTGAGTCTAGACTGCAGGCGAGTGGGCGGAGTGAAGGGCCTGCGCTGCATCGGGGAAGGCGGGTCTTGAGCAGGGAGGGTGGGGTGACGAGGCAGTGCTGAAGAGCGAGTCGGGGTGGTGTCGAGGGGCGGGGTTCCCTTCCCAGATAGAGTGGACGGTGGGATAAAATGCTGAGCGAAGGGGCTATTAAAGGGTTGGGGGGGTGCTGTCATGGGGCTGAGTGATAGAACTTCGCTGCAGTCTAGGGCGTCTCTCCGGCCAGGGTCGAGAGGCGTGGTGTGACGGACAGGACGGAGCCGTGACGTCAGGGCGGGCGGGGCATGACATCTGAGACAGCGAGGGGAGGGCCGGCAGGGATGATGAGTGGAAGATGGGGTTCGTGAAAGAGTGGGGTTGTGCTGTCTGGAGCGGTGCTGTAATGGGGTGGGCATGGCTTCATACCTGCGACTTGAGGGGGTCTCGAATCTAGCGCTTTACAAGCATTGCGGTTTATGCGTCACAGCCCTTGTCTGCCCCAGCAAGTTGTACCTAGCACGTTCCTTGCAGGAGGTCTCAGACGCAGAAAAATGTGTAGCACTCTTGAGTCCCATGTTTTTCCTTAAGACTGACTGACCTAGTGTCTGCAGTTTCCTATGTGTATGAATTAGGATTCTGACTTCATGTGTGGGCAAGTAACATGTCTGTCTTGTTCGTCAGCATGCACACATATGGTAAGGCTTCGGTGGCCATTTTTGAGTGAGTGAAAACTTGTCTGAAAGTCCTTTGTAATAATCTTGCACACCTTTAATCCCAGCACTCGGGAGGCAGAGGCAGGTGGTGGATCTCTGTGAGTTCAAGGCCAGCCTGGTCTACAGAGCGAGTTCCAGGACAGGCACCAAAACTACACAGAGAGGCTGTCTTGGAAAAAAAAAAATCTTGCAGCGGGTTGTCCCCAGCTTTTTATCAATTGGCAAGTTTAAAAGTCCCTAGCAAAGATACTGAGGAGTGTGGGAAATGTCATAGACGTTTTAGAAGCTTGGGTCAGAGATTATTCACCTCTCCGGTGAGGAAAGAGAGGGCTTCACTGTATAGTCTGTGGTGAGATTGAGGTCTTTCCTTAGAACTGTCAACACTCTTCCACCTCCTCTGACTTTCAGCCCAAAGTCACTCCCACTCCTAATCTGTTTCTTGTCCTTTCATTTTAACTTTTTTGGTGTTTTTTTTGTTTTGTTTGTTTTTGTTTCCAAGATCACAGAGATCCTCCTGGCTCTGCCTCCCGAGTGCTGGGATTAAAGGCCTGCGCCGCTGCTGCTTGGCTCATCCTCATCCATTCCCACCCCACCCCTGCCCCAAGATAAGGTTTCTCTGTGTAACAGCCCTGGCTGTCCTGGAACTTGCTTTGTAGACCAGGCTGGCCCAGAACTCACTTTGCTACGTCTGCCTCTTCCTCCCAAGTGGTGAAATTAAAGGAGTATGCCCCCACCACCCAGCTGTTTTTTGTTTTTTCTTCTTGGGACAGGGTTTCTCTGTGTAGTCCTGGCTCTCCTGGAACTTCAGAGATCTGCTTGCCTCTGCCTCCAGAGTGCCGGCATTAAAGGTGTGCACCACCACCACCTGGCTGGGTTTAATTTTATTTATTTATTTATTTTTGGTTTTTCAAGATAGAGTTTCTCTGTGTAGTTTTGGAGCCTGTCCTGGAACTCACTTGGTAGCCCATGCTGGCCTCGAATTCACAGAGATCCGCCTGCCTCTGCCTCCAGAGTGCCAGGATTAAAGGTATGCACCACCACCACCCGGCTGGGTTTAATTTTAAACACACAAAATATAGGGATATATGTGCTGGAGAGATGACTCAGCAGTTAAGAGTACTGACTGCTCTTCCAAAGGATCTCACTTCAATTCCCAGCACCCACATAGTGGCTCACAACCATCTGTAACTCTAGTCCTAGAGGACCCGACACCCTCCTCCCTCCTCTGTGGGCACTGCATGTACATACATGGTGCACAGTCATACAGGCAGGTAAAACATCCATACACATAAAAATAAATATTTTTTAAAAAGAAACATGCTAAAGAGTTAATGGTGCCATCTTAAAAGAAGAAGGATCACAGTAGCTTTATCTTACAAATAAAAAAATTTAAAAAGGAAATATAAATAACCCTATGTGCCCATGGCCCAGTTCCCAGTTACTGACATTCAGTCAGTCTACATGTCTTTAAAATAATTTCACTCCTTTCTCTCCAAGAAGTGATTTCAGAGCAGATCTCAGGCATCACATGGTTCACCCTTACATGAGTCTTCCTCGGTATTGGGCTTCCTCCCTTGACAGCAACTGGTGTTAGCTCTCAGACCTTGGGAATCTGAGACCACTGGCCCTAAAGAATTTGTAGTTCTCT
This sequence comes from Onychomys torridus, assembly GCF_903995425.1. Classification (NCBI taxonomy): domain Eukaryota; kingdom Metazoa; phylum Chordata; class Mammalia; order Rodentia; family Cricetidae; genus Onychomys; species Onychomys torridus. The sequence goes on from NC_050447.1 coordinate 51,400,326, forward strand.
GGAACTCTCCCTCTGGTGATCAAGGCTTGCATTTCCTCTTCCCTGACTCTTCACAACTCTCTACCTTTAGCCTCAGCGCTCTGCTCTCCATCTCTGCCTCCCTGTGTCCCTGCCCTGCCACTCAGACTGTCCACCTGCCTCTTTCAGGTGGCAAGCAGCCGGATGCCTTGCCACTTTGGGGGCCCAGGCTGCTCCCTGCTCAGCTGCTTCTTCCTTTGTATTACTGGCTAGCCCACCTTACTAATAGGCAAGAAACGGGGCTAGAGAAATGACCCAGTGGTTAAGAGCCCTTGTTACTTCTCCTGAAGACTTGGGTTTGGAGGGATCACCTACCTACAAATCAAGGCTTGTGATTAGTAAAAGTCGATACAAAGTGAAGCAATATTTCTGAGGCTCCACCTTTAGGAGCCTGAACAATCAGCTGTGATCATAGTGTAGTTTTTTTCTTTTCAAGGCCTCCGGAATGTTCCAAGGAATATTGAATATGGATAGTCTGCCTTACTGTTTAGTGGACAGTTCTTTTTCTCAAGGCAGCTGGGGAAGAATTCAACAATTGCCAATTAGAGAATCAAAATGCTCCATCCCCCAAAGCCTTTGCTTAGTTATAGGGAAATTAACATCAGAGTTTGAAGCCATTATTAACATCCATAGTGATTCTAACCGATTTTTAACACTGTCTAATGCGGCTGGGGGCGGAGTGAGGCCCCTTTATCTGTCTTCACCTCTGGGTGCACAGGGAGTATTCATTGCTGTTGTTCCTCTACACTCTGTTCTGAGTACACAGCTGATAGCTCTCCTTTCCCAGCCATTGTCAGGAGCCAGGTTTGGGCAAGACAGTTCTCCTCCACCTCGTTTTTTCTAATCTTGCTCACTATGTTCCAGCCACCCTGACCTCCCTCTACCTCCCCCTCTGACTGCAGTCCCCTTTGTTGAGATAAGACTTACTCTCACCTCCCATGGACTTGTCTAGGTGTTAATCCACTAGTCGTGTCTGCCCTCACCATCTGACTAAAATTACAACAATCCTCAGTCACATTCCTCATATTCTCTCTCTCTCTCTGTGTGTGTGTGTGTGTGTGTGTGTGTGTGTGTGTGTGTGTTCTTTCCTCCTGGCAGTTACCACCAAACACGATATACTATTCTTTTTGTGTGTGTGCTGATGGTCTTCCACTGCCGGAATATGAGTTTCTTGGAAACATAGGCTTTGTTGCTCACTGATGGGTCATGGTACTCAGGATAGTATCAGGCGCCCAGCATACATAACAACAATCTGTGCTGATTTTAATAAGACAAATTACTTTAGACGTGTATGCAAGAATGTGGAGTCAGATGCACCTAGACCTGGCTGTCCCTTTTTGTAGTTGAGAGAGCTTGGACAAGATACTGAATGCAAGTTTTGGGGATGCAACTCATAGGGCTGTCATGAAGACTGCATAAACTCATGGAGGCAGTGTGTAACACATGCTGGGCAAGGGGTCAGCAGTGAAGACATGTAGATGTGTGCTGTTGGAAATGGAAGGGGACGAAAGTACTCTAGAAACACATTACTTTATTTGGATACAGTCTTCGTTCTGATGATGTCCTCTTTGGAGAAGGAAGTGGGTGAGAGATGACCTGGGCCACTCCTGACTGGATTAGAAATCATCTTTACCATTTCAATCAGAAGGATTTTTAAAAATCAATTTATTGCTGAACAATCTCAGCATTCCGGAGGATTTCTGAGTTAAAGGCCAGCCAGGGCTCCATAGTGAGACCCTGTCTCCAAAAAAAAAAAAAAAAGAAAGAAAAGTAAATAAAATCAACTTATTCAAATTATATAATAAAGTATGTGTATTTGAAGCATCTAGGTTGGATTTGCCATTTCCAGCTTGTAACCTGTTCATGCTTTAGACATCTGATATGTGCGCACTTGTACTGGCCCCTTGCTCAGAACACACTCTTAAGAGTTACAGTTTGAGTATTCATGGTCTGTTCTTCCTTGCTGCTGAGCAGTGGTATATTTACCTGTTTGCCTCGCAGTGGTGGGGTTGAATCCAGGTCTTGTGCTGCTAGATCCCCCTGCCTATCCTGAGTGCTGGGATTAAAGGCATGCACCACTACCATGGCCACGCCTTTAATCTCACCACTCGGGAGGCAGAGGCTGTTGGATTTCTGATTTCGAGGCCAGCCTGGTTTATAGAGTGAGTTCCAGGACAGCCAGGGCTATCCAGAGAAACCCTGTCTGGGGGTAGGGGGATATAGTCTCCTGGGCATGGTGGCACATGAAGAGGCAGGCAGATCTCTCTGAGTTGAGGCTAGACTGTTCTACACAGTGAATTCTAGGATAGCCAGGGCCACATATAGAGAGAGATGCTGTCTCAAAAAAAAACATGTATAATAATATAGATATGTTAGAATATATAATATATATGCAGAATATGTAAGTATATTGCTTATATATTTAATTACACTTACATTATATTTATAATATATAAATATACAGAGACTATAATATTTGCCATATATAAGTATATTGTTTTTATATTTATATCATTTATTGAATATATAATATTATATAACATAAACTTATATACAGATATATTTATGTTAATAAATATTAAGTGTATTATATATAGAAGTATATTATACTTCTATATGTAAATATAATATGTAATATAGATATAAATAATATGTTAAAGTCTATATGTATGGTCTCTATATAGTATCTATTATATATATTTTATATACTATGTTGGGGGCTTGAGAGATGGCTTGGCAGTTAATAGCACTGGCTGCTCTTTCAGAGGTCCTGAGTTCAATTCCTAGCAACCACATGGTGGCTCACAACTATCTATAGTGGGTGCCCTCTTCTGGCATAAAGTTATACATGCAGATAGAGCATTCATATATATATATAAATAAATCTTTAAAAAAGTTATATATCCTGTGTGTGCATATATATGAACATATATATATATATAAACTTGAAAGAAAAAAAGAACAAACAAAATTAACTAAAAAAATTGACTTAGTTGGGTGTGGTGGTACATGGAGGCTAATTCGGGAAGATTGATGAGTTCAAGGCCAGCCTTGGCTTCATAATGAGACTCTGTCTTTAAAAAAAAAAAGTTAGCGGGGCTGGAGAGATGGCTCAGACTGCTCTTCCAGAGGTCCTGAGGTCAGTTCCCAGCATATGGTGGCTCACGACCGTCTGTAATGAGATCTGGTGCCCTCTTCTGGTTTACAGGATACGTGCAGGCAGAACACTATAAGCTTAATAAAAAAAAAAAAAGTTAGCACTTTGGTGCACATCACAGTAATTTCATTATATTAGAACAATATGTAAATCTTTCACTAACCTCTTATAAACCTGAATAAGCATGATTTCCCCCTCACAGCTGGAGAGTATGAGGGGAAAATTCACACAACTGCCCTTTTGACTCTGATTTCAACTGTAGGGGTTCTCAAGGCTGCCAGGTTTAGTAAATAGTGAGAAATAGAGAATACATTTTCTTCTTACAACATACGGCAGGGAACATTGCAGACAGTGGAATACAGAAGCAATGCTTGCACTGTTGGTGGAGGTGGGCCTCCAGTAGTTCTGATGTCCGTGACCTTATCCATGGAGCACTCCCAGCTAGGGAAGGTGACCTGAGTCTCCATATTCAGGTTTTTTGTTTGTTTTTGTTTTTTCGAGAGAGGATTTCTCTGTGTAGCTTTGCGCCTTTCCTGGAAATCAGTTGGTAAACCCAGGCTGGCCTCGAATTCACAGAGATCAGCCTGGCTCTGCCTCCTGAGTGCTGGGATTAAAGGCATGTGCTACCACCTCCCAGCCATATTCAGGTTCTTTGTTTTTGGCATCAGGGGTTACAAGATGAACTGGTTCCACAGTATATTGCTGGAGTTCACTTGAAGGGGCTTTACTTTGTAGCTCACATGGCTGACCTGGATCTGTAGGGCTTCAGGAGGATACCCACATTAGATCATGTTGCTACCATCTGACTTGGCCTCAGGGCCCCTGTGAATCCTCTGGGCAGTGTAGGTTGAATCCCCAGTGAAGAAGATATTACTGTGGAGAATGACCAGAGGCTTGGATGTTAATTGCTCAGAAGCCAGGACAAAGGCCAGGCCTTTATTTGGATGGGATTAATTTTTTTTTGGGGGGGGGGGTTCGAGACAGGGTTTCTCTGTGTAGTTTTGGTGCCTGTCCTAGATCTCGCTCTGTATACCAGGCTGGCCTTGAACTCACAGAGATCCACCTGGCTGTGCTTCCCAAGTGCTGGGATTAAAGGTGTGAGCCGCCACCACCCAGCTCAGCCAGTACTCTTTTTTTTTTTTTTTTTTTTTAAGATTATTTATTATGTACATAGAAGAGGGCACTAGATGGTTGTAAGCCACCATGTGGGTGCTGGGAATTGAACTCAGGACCTCTGGAAGAGCAGTTGGTGCTCTTAACCTCTGAGCCATCTCTCCAGCCCATCAGCCAGTACTCTTAACTGCTAAACTCTTCCTCTAGCCCATTTTCATTGTTTGTCCTCCAGCCTGGTGAGGTATCTTTAGCAAGGTTTGCATAGTGAATATTTTGGTGAGGAAAGAAAGAATGTGTTAACCGGGTGGTGGTGGTGCACGCCTTTAATCCCAGCACTCGGGAGGCAGAGCCAGGCTGATCTCTGTGAGTTCGAGGCCAGCCTTGGCTACTGAGTTCCAGAAAAAGCACAAAGCTACACAGAGAAACCCTGTCTTGAAAAGCTTAAAGAAAAAAAAAAAGAAGAAGAAAAGAAAAGGAAGAATGTGTTAGCATTCTATTTGTGAGAGTTTTCCAACAATGAAAATATCTGTGATATTTCCAGATGTCTGCTCGTTTCTGTCTATACATAGGCAGCTGCTATTCCTGATTTCCAGGTACATAATCACTCTCCAGAATGAAGAGTTATGCTGACTTCCTTAGACCAATTCAGAAAGTAACTTCCCTTTTAGCAGCCTGTTACAGGCATTGTGGCACTTTGTCTGGCAAGACTAACAGAGTTAAAAATGGTTTATTGAGGCTGGAGATGGCTCAGCAGTCAAGAGCACTGGCTGCTTTTCTGGAGAACCCATGTTTGAATCACATAGTGACTCATAATTGCCCAGTTCCAGGGGATACGACATCCTCCTCTAAATTCCATGGGCACCAGACTTACATGTGGTACATATACATACATGTAAGCAAAATACCCATAAACATAAAAATATTTAAAGTTGTCTTTGGGAGGCACTCAGTAAATGGGGTCATTGTGGTTTGGGGATTCTGAATGTCATTCCTAAAGGTGATGATGCCATGCACCATTCATATATCTTGGGTGCACTGATGGAGCCAGAGGTCATTCACAAGCTCAGGAATGTGCTGGTGCTACATGGATCAAATGCTCCTTCCTTCTCGCTACCCCACCCTGAGCCCATTCAGAGTCCTCTCCGTACATTGGACTGGGGTGCTCAGTTGCTTTCATTTCCCTCCTGTCTTTTTTCCCCAGATAAACATCGAAGATCTTGAGGATGACCTTGTGGTAAATGGGGAGAAGTCTGACTGTACCCTGCCAGACTCGGTGTCATCAGGGAACAAAGGAAGGGCTCAGCGTGGAAACCCAGAGACGAAGCAAGATGGGGATGTGGCCAAGGCAGGGTTCCCAGAACAGGTACAGGGGATTGTATGGTGATGGGGTGACTGAGGCATGTCAGAGGGAAAGCCCCAAGGTGCTACAAATAGTCCCTGTACTACCAGTTTACTGAATTCTTCTGAGTTTGAGTCCATCAATTGTTTGGTTACCCTGAGGAACTTGGTGAGGTTTCTGTGGAAATCTGAAGACCAGTAGTAGCCTCATGGGTACCATATAGAGTGTCTACCTACCTCTTTCGAGTGCATCTGTGTCTGATCAGAAAATTTAGTCTGGTGAAGCCTGAGTTCTCACAGAAGGACGTGGCTACAGTAGGTATTGCAGGAGAGCAGGGGTAGGGCTCACTGAAGAACCCTGGCTCAGTGAGTCCCCATCCTCAGGGTAGGTGGAGCACAGCAGGGAATGAATGGCAAAATGAAGAGAGAATGGCAGAGGTCAGGTAGCTGGATGGTCCTGTGAGCTATATCCACTGTAGGTCACAGGAAGCCCTGAAGCACATCAGGGCAGGGTACGAGGCAGGCCATTGTCACTGGGACAGACATGGCAGGTGTTTCTTATTGCAGAATTGGAAAGGCTTGAGGATGGAGGAGGAGGAATGGGGGCCCCCACACTGGGTGGTTGAACTTGTTGCTTACATTTTTATTTTGTTTTTTTAATTCAGCATCTCGCTATATAACCCTGGCTAGCCTGGAACTCTATATAGGCCAGGCTGGCCTCAAACTCAGATGTGCACCTGTGTCTGCCTCCTAAGTGCTGGGATTAAAGGCATGCGCCACCACGCCTGGCTGTTCGTAGTTCTTAATGTTTCCAATTTCATTTCTTTCCATTGATTAAAATGTCTCCTTCCATTAGTCTAATGCAAGTGGCAAACTCCGAAAGAAGAAAAAGAAGCAGAAAAATAAGAAAAGCTGCACAGGAGAATCCTCGGTATGTTGTCACACTGACTGGTTGATTCCTCTGCCTGAGCCTCGCTGTTCCCTGCTGCTCCCTCAGGCTGGTTCTGGAGAAAGTTTTGGTTTTTTTGAGCGCTTTGATTGATTTCACTGAAGTGTAGCTGAGAGGTCAGGAGAACAAAAGGGAAAAGTCACTCACACATCTTTCTCTGGCTTGTGTTCTTTGCTCCCTGGTTGTCAGACTCCACTCTTGGGTTCTGTGTTTTGAGGTGAGTGGTTCTTCTAGATCTCTTTCCTGCTCAACTTACTTTTGTCTTATCCTCATGGCTTAAGCTGGTGGTGAGTGTGGACGCCACTGTGGACCTGTTATCAGATGGTCCGTCCCTGTTGCTGCCTCATCCCCTGTTACTCTCAGTTCTGAAAAAAGCCAGAGCTCTGTTCTCCCCAGCGAAGGGTCATGACTCAGCTTACCCAGGGAGGGAAGCTTCTCTAGAGGACATAATGTGGTGTTTTTAGCCTCTGATTTCCAGGGCCCTCAGAGTCTGTGATTCCAGCTCTCCTGGCTTTCTCTAGTGAGACATGTCTCCTTTCTGAATGTATGTGCAGCACATGATCATGTCTTTTAGGAAGTAAATCAATGTAACCATTCTTCTTCAACATAAATGATTGCGTCGCTGATGGTTATAACAGTGAAAGTCAAGTCAGAGCCAGGTATGGTGGTGCGTGCCTAGAATCCTAGCGGTGAAAGTCAGTGTAATGACTAACAGGTTGTTCCGGCTTTTAGGAAAACGGGCTAGAAGATATTGATCGCATCTTAGAGAGGATTGAAGACAGCAGTGGGGTCAGCCACCCAGGCCCCCCGCCACTGAATTCCAGGAAGCACGTCCTCTATGTGGAGCACAGGTACAGCCCTGCCCTCCCCTCATGGGAGAAAAACAGTATTTGAAAAAAAGCAGAAGAAAATTGACATCTTTTTTTTGGTCAGGCCTGGTGACAGACACACACTTGGGACATGGAGACAGGAGAACTGGGAGTTAAAGGCCAGCCTGGGCTGCCTCAGATGAATGCAGAAAAGGAAGTGTACAGTATTTTCTGTGGAGTGGTAAGGTGCAGGGACGCAGTGTAGTGGTAGAATGCACCCCCAGCATATGAAATGCCCTGGACCCCGTCCCTTGTACCACGAGCTTCATGCTCGATTCCTTTACAAACAAAATGACACACTGTAGTGCTGGGTGTGGTGGGTGTGCTGTAGTCCTAGCACTCATTAGGTTGAGGCAGAAAGATTGCCACAAGTTCAAGGACAGCCTAGGCTACAGAGTGAGACACTCTACCTCAAAACAAACAAGTCAAGTTAGTTAAACATTTAAGAAATAATGAGGAAGGAGAAACCCTCATCCATATTTCAGAGGACTTTTAGCTTTAGATATCTTGGATTCTTGAACTGTGTAGAGTTCCAGTTCACATTTGGATAAGTATCCATATGTTGGTTTTATAGATACTCAGTGAAACGTAGTTCCTGCCACAGAGGTTGTTGCCTGCTTTTTTTTTTTTTTTTTTTGGTTTTTTGAGACAGAGTTTCTCTGTATAGCTTTGTGCCTTTCCTGGATCTCACTCGGTAGACCAGGCTGGCCTCGAACTCACAGAGATCAGCCTGCCTCTGCCTCCTAAGTGCTGGAATTAAAGGTGTGCGCCACCATCACCCGGCTTGTTGCTTGCTTTTTGAGAGTGGGTCGCACAGTGTGCCCAAGGCTGCTGGGATTCCTGGTCTTCCTTTGTCAGCCTTCCTGGTACTGAGATTACAGGCATGCACCACCATGCCAAGTTCCCGATTATATCCTTATGTGAATTTATAAAACTTTATAAAAATTATAAAAATTTAGAGTTATTGTAGAAGATAATTTTTCTTTCTAAACTCTCTCCTCAGACACTTGAACCCAGATACAGAACTGAAAAGGTATTTTGGTGCTCGAGCGGTCCTAGGAGAACAGAGGTGAGGCCCTGGTCAATCTGTGTTCTTCAGGTTTTGTCCGTCTCTCTCAGACTCTAGAGGGAAGCGTGTGTTGAGGGAGACGGAGGCAGAAAGATTGCCATGGTTCTTCCTAAGGGGAAAATATCTACACCTATAATGAACAAGTAGAACTCTTAGCATTGAGTCTGAAATGATTAAAAGAAATGATTTGTGAAATCATCAGACTCCCATGGAGCTGGCCTTTGTCCCTCACACCTTCTCTAGGATGTACATTGTATTTTTACAAAGATGCTAAAGACTTTGTGGTTCGAGGTCCCATTTTTGATTTTCAGTCAGCAACCAAAGCTGAGGTGATGTGAGATGTTGTATCTGTGATGGTTTAGTAGTTTTACGTATCTGGATAGCATGTCAGAGGGATAGCATTGTAGGGTGTCCTGTGATTCCTAAAGGAAAAGGGTACAGGGTCCACCTCTGGGGATTTTGTTAGGTTGCAATGTGTATTCTCCCTGCTTCTCCATCAGAATGTCTAGAAAGCTCTATTGTAGCTGGAGTTTTTCTGCCTGTCCCACAGTCAGGACAAAATCAGGACAAATCTCTCTTACCCACCAGTCCCACAGTCGCTCAGACCCAACCAAGTAAGCACACAGAGACTTAATATTGTTTACAAACTGTATGGCTGTGGCAGACTTCTTGTTGTCTACTTCTTCTATCTTAAATTAACCCATTTCTATTCATCTATAACTTGCCACGTGGCTCATGGCTTACCTGTACCTTACATCTTGCTTGTCATGGTGGTGACTAGCCGGGCTCTCTGCCTCAGCCTTCCTGTTTCCAGAATTCTCTTCTCTGCTTGTCCCACCTGTATTTCCTGCCTGGCTACTGGCCAATCAGCATTTTATTTACACAGAGCGAAATCCACAGCACTCTATCTTTTGATTGTTCATGACAGGGTCCCTTCTGTGGCCCAGGACTTGAGTTCTCTATCCTTCAGCCTTAGCTTCTCAAGCGCACGCCTTTAATCCCAGCACTCAGGAGGCAGAGCCAGGCAATCTCTGTGAGTTCAAGGCCAGCCTGATCTACACAGTGAGATCCAGGACAGGCACCAAAACTACCCACAGAAATTAGTGCTTCATGTATGAAAATGCACTCAGTATTTGCATGTATGAAAATGTATCATGTATATGCAGTACCTGAAGAAGCCTGAGAGAGTGTCAGGTCATCTGGAATTGGAGTTACATACAGTTTTGAGCATACATGTGGGTGGTGGTGGGAACCAAGCCCAGGCCTTCTATAAAGGCAGCAAGTGCTCTTAACATCTGAGTCATCTCTCCAGCCCCTAGCATTAGCTTTTTAAGTTTTATGTTTGTTTGTTTGTTTTCTGATTGTAAAACAAGTGATTCTTATGAAAAAATTCAAATTTAGTCATTTGACCTTTGACTTTCATTCTCTTACCATATCCCCAGGTTATTTTTGATACTTGATTATATATTGCAGGGGCACATGCCAATACTTGCTTTATATGACCATGAGAGAACTCTGCTGGTCACTGTAACAGCCTGGTTTGCATATCTGGTTTCCTAGGTTACCATTCTCTGTGCGATGACGGACAGGGTTGGGTACTGACCCAGATGCTGGGTTGTGTACACTCTTGGCTGTCGCCCTATGACTGCACAGCATTTTGTGACAAGGGGAGCTGCCTGCCGCCCTCAGAGGAGTTGTGCAGCTTAGATCCCCAGGGTCAGCCTCTTCTCCTCATTGAAGACACAGAAGTTTTTGGACTTTTGTTTCTACTTTTATTTCTTAGATTATGACTGAGTCCACTGGTGTTTCATTTGTTGTTTAATCCTGCTTTCCTTGTGTTCCCTCCGGTTTTGTTTGGGCGTTTTTGTTCTTTTGTTTGTTTGAGTACAATCTCATTATGTAGTAAGAGCTGGCCTGGAACTTAGTGTATACACCAGGCTAGCCTGGAATTCAGAGAGATGCACCTGCTCCTGTTCCCCAAGTACTGGGATTAAAGGTGTGTACCACCATGACTAACTGACTTATTTATTTCCTATTTTATATTTTTAGTGTTTAATTTTTCAGACTTTTATGTCTTCTTTTGGGAACATTGATGAAAAATATTCATACTTTAAATGTTCCCTTTTGAGGCTGGGATTATAGGCTTATATGGTAGAGTGCTTGTCTAGCATGCTTGAATTCCTGGGTTTGATCCTCAACAACACATAACCCAGTCATGGTAAAACACAACCATACTCCCAGCACTTGGGAGGAGGAGGCAAGGACCAGGAGTTCAAAGCCGCCCTAAGCCACAAAGTGAATTTGAAGCTAGCCTGGAATACATGAAGCTAGCCTGCCAATCAATCAATCAACCAACCAACCAATCAATCAATCAGTTGTTCTCTCTTTTACTTGTATTGCCCTGGGCCAAGTTTCCTGTTTCATTGTATTAGTTAACTTTTCTTATTGCTGTGACAGACACCTGAGAGAAGAGACTTGAGGAAGGATTTATTGTGGCTCACAGTTTAAGGGGGCACAGTCTGTCATAGGAAAGACATGGTGGCAGGAGTGGGAGGCAGAGGTCACGTGTGTCCACAGTCAGGAAGCAGAGAGAGAGATCCCGGTGCTCAGAAGGTTTTCTTCCTTTTCACCCTTTATTGAGTTCAATATTCCAGCCCGTAGGTTGGTGCTGCTCACGTTCAGGGTAAGTCTTTCTATAAGTGCCTTCACAAACATACCCAGAGGTGTGTCTTAGTAATTCCAAATATTGTCAAACTGACAGTGGGGTTCAACTCTCCTGCTCTCTCCCCGCAACCCTGCTTTGTCTATCTGCCATTTCATTACAGTTTTTTTTTTTTTTTCAGAGCTGAGGACCGAACCCAGGGCCTTTGCGCTTGCTAGGCAAGTGCTCTACCATTGAGAGCTAAATCCCCAACCCCTCATTACAGTTTTTATGTCCTGTTTCTATAAATTGTAGTTACTGATATTAGTTAATAATTGTATTTATTTCAGTCTATATAGTGCTAGGGTTAGACCCACAGCCTTATACATGCTGACTGAGTACATATTGAACATCCCTCAATCCTGGTCTTAAACTACTGAACAGCTGAGACTATAGGCAGTGCCACCATGACCCCAGTTCATTTGTTACTGTTCTAGTATTATATTTGTTTCTTTAAGACTTTTAAGTTAGGCCAGAGAGGTGGCCCAGAGAGTCATATTGCCTGCTGCCAAGTTCAGTCCTAGAGACTAACATGATGGAAGGAAAACAGATTCACCTCGTTGTCCTCCAACCTTCACACTGGACCACGGCACATAGATGCTCACATGTGTGCATGAGTGTGAACACAAATACATGGATCAATTTCAAAATGTAAAAAACAGGCTAGAGAGCTAACGTAGCAGTTCAGAGCACTTGTTGCTTTTCAGAAGATCTGGTTTTATCCCTAGTACTCAATGGTAGCTCACAACCATCTGTAACTCCAGTTTCAGGGACTCTGAACACCTTTTCTGACATCCACAATACCAGGCATGCTCATAGTACACATACATAATGTATACAAAACATTGATATACATGAAACAAATATAAAAAAGCTTTTAGGGGTTGGATTTAGCTCAGTGGTAGAGCGCTTGCCTAGCAAGCGCAAGGCCCTGGGTTTGATCCTCAGCTCTGGGGGGAAAAAAAGCTTCTAAATATAAAAGTTTGGCTTTTGGTTTGGTTTGGTTTTGGTTTTTTAAGATAGGGTTTCTTTGTGTAGCCCTGGCTGTCCTGGAACTAGCTGTAGACCAGGCTGGCCCCAACTCAGCTCCACCTGTCTCTGCCTCCCAAGTGCTGGGATTAAAGGCATGCACCATCACTGCCCAACTGAAACAAAAGATTTTTTAAAAACACATCCTCGGCTAGACTTGGAGTTGCTCACCTGCAATGCCTGGGCTGAGGAGGCTGAAGCAGGGGGATTTCAAGTTCAAAGCCAGCCTAGGCTACATGAAGAGACCCTGGGTAAAAATAAAGACTCCGGCTTAAAAAAAAAAAAAAGTTTTGTCCTACTGAAGATTTCTCCTAGAAGCTACAGTGTTTTTCCTTTTCATTCTCCACTCCTTACCCTGCTGCTTTGAGGCAAAGCCTGGGGCCTTTTCTTCTCCCAATGTGGTCGCTGCTCTTTTGGGGCCTTCAACTTCCTGTTGTGACAGTATCTGTCCAAAGCTCCTTCCCAAACCCCTCTGAACATGCCCTCTACTCTGTGGGTCTGAGAACCTCAAAGTGTTCCTCGGGACCCTCCCTCTGCACCCTAAATTTCCCTCTGCAGGCTAAAGGCTCACTTCAGAGCTAGGCAGAGTGGCCTTCCCAGATCCTGTAGGCTTGGGGCAGTTCACTTGTCAGGTCCTGCAAGGAACCATCTCTGGGTTAACTGCCTATCTTCTTTTCTTTCAGATTCTGACTCTTTCTCTAATACACTTGATTTTCTCCTATAGTTATTTTATTTCTTCTTGAGAGAGAAAAAAAAAAAGCTTTTCTATCTTGTTTCTGAAAACACAGTTGTTACTCATTCTTTTCGAAGTAGCTGGAATTATTAAGGAAACATAGAGAGTAACACATATCCACATGTGACTCACTCAGGTCAACCCAGCTCTCCCTTTCGGAAGCAAGAAGGCTCCTTTCTCCTCCTCTGCCATCTGTGCCCTCCTGGTCACCATCTGATCAGGCCATGGGAAGGTTTGGCTCCGATGATCCATGCAAGATCTGTGTGAGGAGCTTTCCTTTCCCTGCAGACCTCAGTGCTCCTCGGTCCGGCTGCTGTTCTTCCACAGAAGTGCTCGTGCCCTTCAGCATTCTTCTTATCGCCAGTGCTTCCTCTTCAGACTCTGATGTGTTCATTTATCAGTCAGATAGTCCTCTTACTCCCTTGCACTCAGCTTTAACCAAGGGTTGCTTTTGTTCAGCCTGATGCACTAGGGGAACCAGCTCGTAGCTCATGTGTGTCAACAGAATACTCTCAGGCCTGGCTTACTCTTTATGTTTTTGGTTTTTTAGGTTGTTTGTTTGTTTGTTTGAGACAGGGTTTCTCTGTGTAGCTTTGGAGCCTGTTCTGGAACTCTCTCTGTAGACCAGGCTGGCCTCGAACTCACAGAGATTCACCTGGCTCTGCCTCCCGAGTGCTGGGATTAAAGGCGTGCACCACCACCTTTATTGTTTTATTTTAGGCTTTCATTATTTTGGTTTCCTTATTCGTGCCTTTTTGTGTAAGACAGGGTCTCATTATGTATCCTTGACTGTCTGGAGCTCTCTGTGTAAACCAAGCCAGCCTCAAACTCAGAGATCCACCTACATCTGCTTCTCGAATGCTGGGATTAAAGCTGTATGCCACCACACCTGTCCCCCTGTGCCTTTTTATTGGACTGTGTAAACTTTCTCTTTTAATTTGTTGTTGCTGTGGATGAACCTAGAGCTGGCCAAGTTCTCAGAGCTTCACCTCCAGCCTGAATTCCTTTTCTGTTTCTGTGGTTATGTGATGGTGGCTAATGTTGCTAATGCCGGGTTCCATCCCCTTGCCTTGCCCACTAGTCATTCTACTTCTTTTCCATGTATCTTCCCTGCCTGCATCTTGAGTTTCACAGTTCTCATCGAGATTAGGCTGACCAACCTGGTCCCCCTGTCCGCTATGGAAAGTAAAACTGTACTGTGTTCTGTTTCTCCAGGCCTCGACAAAGACAGCGTGTATATCCCAAGTGTACATGGCTGACAACCCCTAAAAGCACTTGGCCCCGATATAGCAAACCAGGTGAGGCCCTGCTGGGTTTTGGGCAGTGACTTAGATTTCGTACTAATACTCTTGGTTCTCTTGGGCAGTCAAGCTATCAAGTATGCATAATTTAAAGAAAGAGGGCAAGCCAGGTGGTGGTGGCACACACTTATAATCTCAGCACTCAGGAGGCAGAGCCAGGCAGATCTCTGTGAGTTCAAGGCCAGCCTGGTTTACAGAATGAGATCCAGGACAGGCTTCAAAACTACACAGAGAAACCCTGTCTCGAAAAGTAAAAAATTTAAAAAAAGAGAGAAGAAAGAAAAGAGCAGCAGTACAGAGAGAGGCAAGAGGGCATGATGGAAGTGTCCAGAGACCCCTTTCCATGTCTCGATCGACAGGCGTGAGAGCCCTCAGAGGGTAAGGGTGTGTAGCTGTGCTGGTGATAGTGATGCAGTCGGCCTGCCGCTCCCCAACAGTCCTGGCTCTTCTATGCTGGTGAAGACCTGTGTGGGAGCTCTGGGCCTGTGCACTGGTGCCTAACAGTATCTTTTGTCCCTGCCGGGCCTCTCGCTTGTCAACAAGAACACCTACACATGCAGGCAAGCTTGCTGACCGTGTGGTCCTGCCAGACGCTGGCCTAAGATAGGACTATTTTAGGAGGGGAACTTGGAGACCAAGAATTACTGTCCTAGTTAATGGAAATTTCCCAGAGAGAAATGTTCCTGTGCACTCCACCTTGTATATAAGGAACAGAGAAAAAGCATCTAGTCATAGCTCACCATCACCTGTAGGATCTGGGGTAGTGCTCACTGAATAGCCACTTGGGATGCCAATCCCCAAACCTGGACGTGGTGTTCCACCAGGCAGCTACGGTGCTGTAGCCTCTAGTATTGCTTCTAGCCAGCCATACTACCTGGCACATTTCCCTCCTGTGTGTACTCTGGTTGAGTCTGAGGAAGCAAAACAGACAGGACTCTAGGTCTTGGTACAGCTGATGCAGTGTGAGCAGGCCTAGGCACTCTGTAAGAGCTCTTGGCAGATATCAGCTTACAGCCTGTATAGCACCAGGGCTGGCAACCTGTACCAGACACTCAGTTTGAGTTGAGTTCATGTGGCATATTTGTGCCAGGAACAACAGGAGGGCTGTGACTGCCTAGAGCTGCAGAGTCCTGCAAAGTGCCATAGCCTGGCCCCTAGCACACCCTCCCTGAGCAATACTTATTTCTTCCAGGTCTGTCAATGCGGCTGCTGGAATCCAAGAAAGGCCTTTCTTTCTTTGCATTTGAGCACAATGAGGAGTACCAGCAAGCACAGCACAAGTTCCTGGTGGCTGTGGAGTCCATGGAGCCAAACAACATTGTGGTGCGTAACCCTGCAGCTCCTGATGGGCAGAGATCAAGCGGTGTACTATGCCTGGGCCAGCTCCCTCTGTGATTTGGGGAGGCTTGTCTGAGAGCCACTGCTTCCCCTAAGAATGAAAGATGCCTGTGTGCAGAGCAGTCAGACCCTGTGTTTAGAGGAAATGTGCTTGCGACTAACAGTGTAGCCTCTCCTCAGAGGAGAGCCACACTCCGCCCTCAGTTCCCTTCTGCAGACTGTGTGCAGAGCATTGTGGGGTCTTTTCCCTGCTGTCTTTGCCTTTAGCTGAGGTGGTGCAGCAGTGGGTATGCATGATCCCTTCTTCAGGGGGCCTGTGCCTTTCGTGTTCCTGCAGCCTGTGTTCTCTGTGACTACCCTGCCAGCCCCAAGTGTGGGCCACAGTTTGCAATCACTGAGGACAAAGAGGAGCTCATCCTTTGTGCCTTTGTATACCTGACCCCTGAATGATGTCACATTCCTTTGAGGAGAAGAAAAATGCTAATTTCCATGCTCTTGGTTAGGGCATAGAGAGCTAATTAGGCCAGTTTCTGAGTTCCTACTTTGAACTAGATCAGTGGTTCAGCTCAGCCACAACACCATATACCTTGAGTTAAAAGTAGACTATGAGCCAGGCACGGTAGTATACTCCTTTAATCCCAGCACTTGGGAGGCAGAAGCAGGTGGATCTCTGAGTTAGAGGGCAGCCTGGGCTACATAGTGAATTCCAGGCCAGCCAAGAATACATAGTGAAACCCTCTCTCAAAAAGAGAAAAGGCTCAGGCTGGAGAGATGGCTGAGTGGTTAAGAGCACTGGCTGCTCTTCCAGAGGTCCTGAGTTCAATTCCCAGAAACAACATTCACTACCATCTATTTAGGGATATGATGCCCTCTTCTGGCAGAAAGTTATACATGCAGACAGAGCACTCATACATAACATAAATAAATAAAGCTTTAGGGGGGAAAAAGACTGAAAACAAAAAAAAAAATAAAATAAAACAAAAACCAAAAAAAAAAACTATGAGGCTGGGCAGTGGTGGCACAGGCCTTTAATCCCAAGCACTCGGGAGGCAGAGGCAGGCAGATCTCTCTGAGTTTGAGGCCAGCCTGGGCTACAAAGCGAGTTCCAGGAAAGGTGCAAAGCTACACAGAGAAACCCTGTCTTGAAAACAAACAAACAAACAAAAAACTGTGACAATTTGATTGGTGACCATTTTTCTTAGCATGGAGCATGGCCTGGTGTCGGGTTCTACCTACGGTTTTTCTCTAAAACTACCTTCCTTTCCGACAGGTTCTGCTCCAGACAAGTCCCTATCATGTTGACTCACTTCTGCAGCTCAGTGACGCCTGCCGCTTTCAGGAGGATCAAGAGATGGCTCGAGACCTTATAGGTGAGCCAGCACCTGCACCTGCCACTCAAGCCCCTCCAGCTCACAGGCAAATGCTACTTCATGAGATGACAGAGAGTGCTTCATGGAGATAGATAGAATCCACTTGGGTGGAATGTACACTTGATTGTGTTTAGTGCACACCAGTTGTATAGCCGTGACCACCCTCTGTATCTGTCAGCTGTAAAACGCTTTGGTCTGTGTAAGCAGTCCTGTCCTCAGTCCTGGGAGCTGCTAGTGTCCTTTGTCCACAGTTGTACTTGAAGCGTAGAGCTCATGCAAACGTGTGGCCTTTGTGTCTGGCTTCTTTCTTTTACCGTCTTCGTCATCCCTGTTGGAGCATGTATTGTACTTGAACGCTGTTTGTGCTATATAATACTCCGTCTGTGTGTAGACTGCATTTTCTGTATCTGTCATCCGTTGATGGACACTTAGGTTGTTTTCTGGCTATTGGAAATGGTGCTGCTGTGAATACACGTGTGCAGGTTTCGTGAGGATGCATGTTGGTGTACACGTGTGGGTACTTGATGTTAGCAGATCACAGCACCAGCTATGTGTCTTGGTATATGAAGCATTTCCCTCTGGAGCTTACAAATGTATTTTGCAGTAAACTTAGAGTCATTGAAGAATACCTGGGAAGTCCTGTGTGTGCCATCTCTCTTTCAGGGTCCCAGTTACATGACCTCCCTCCCTCTAGAACGTTCCTTGTTTTGAGTTGTTAGAGGGGAGAGTTATAGTCATTGTGTCTGTGACACCCTCCTCTGGTATTTGTGGCCCACAGAGAGAGCACTGTACAGCATGGAGTGTGCATTCCACCCCTTGTTCAACCTCACCAGTGGGACTTGCAGGCTGGATTACCGCAGACCTGAGAACAGGTGAGTTTGGTCCACCCGAGAGTGGACCACCCATCAAGTCATTGTGAGTTTAGTGGGAAACAGGTGATGCGAGACTGTCCCTGAGGATGGATCAGGGTCCTGAAGATCCAGAGTACCTTGTAAGCTTTGGTGTGCTCACAGCAGAGGGTTGGGCTCAGGGAACCAGGCATCAGATTGGTCCAAAATTAAACCTATTCAGGTTATAATTGTTCTGACAAGCCACAAAACAGTGAGAGCTGGGATCATGCTTCCCATGTTTTTGGAGGAAGAGACCCATTCCCAGTGAGGTTAAACTCTTGTAGTGTGCTTTGCAGTTGTTTCTCCTGATTCTTAAATCTGAGATGAGTGTGGACTCAGCTTGACTTCAGGGGTCGTGCGGAGAGTACTCTTTTCCAAGTCTCTCGAAGCCCACCCACCCTCTGGTTTTAGCCAGTATGTGTCTCCCTTCCTCCCTCCACACAGAGCACTCTACTTCTCTGGATATTGCTGTCTGCCACAGCAGGAAGTGCCCACCCTAGCCACAGCCGTTGTGTGCTCTCCTGCACAATGTTGGGTTCCTGTGCATTGCTTTTCTCTCTTCTAGTTAAACTCTTACTTCTTTAAACAGGCTCTAAAATTAAGTCACCAAGATGACTAAAGCTGTCTAGCTTTATCCATCCAGGTTTAATGCTATGACAACTGTTAAAATCTGAGCATAAGTTAAGAGTATAATGATATAGGTTCTAATTCTCTTCCTTTAAATGGTAATCAGAAAACAACTAGAAAAAGACAGGTTTTGGGGCTGGTGAGGTAGCTTAGAGGTTAAGAGCCATTAGCTGCTCTTCCAGAGGTCCTGAGTTCAATTCCCAGCAACCACATGGTGGCTCACAGCCATCTATAATGAGATCTAGTGTCCTCTTCTGGCCTGCAGGGACACATGCAGGAAGAACATTGTCTACATAATAAATAAATCCTTTTTTTTTTTTTTTGAGCTGAGGATTGAACCCAGGGCCTTGCGCTTGCTAGGCAAGTGTTCTACCACTGAGCTAAATCCCCAACCCAATAAATAAATCTTTAAAAAAAAAAGAACACAGGTTTTGCCAGGTGTGGCGGCACATGCCTGTAGGAATCAGGTGAGATCATCTCTGATTACATAGTAAATTTGATGCCAGCCTGGGCTACATAAGAGCTCCTCTTAAGGAAGCAAAAAAGAAAAAGAAGAAAAGAGAGGTTTCACATACACTTGATTATAGCCTAGCATAGTGGCATCTGTGAACAGACTTGGCATTCTGAAGTAGGAAGATCTCCTGAGCCAGTTTGTTCAAGGTCAGACTTGGCAGCATGGTCAGACCATGTCTCAAAACCAGAAAAGCTTGATTTCCGTGTCTAAGTACATTTATAACTAAATAACAGGGAGCATGTGTCTCCTCCAGACATACAGGGAATGTTCACAAACACTGTGTCTAGCCACTTAGGAAATGCTGTCTCAACACAGAGGGCGGACACGTGCTAGGCCTTGTCATGCTCCACTGCCTCTCTGTCACTAATTCACGGATAACTGTCTTTGATCTAGGAGCTTCTACCTGGCCCTCTACAAGCAGATGAGTTTCTTGGAGAAGCGAGGATGCCCACGTACTGCACTGGAGTACTGCAAGCTCATCCTGAGGTGAGTGTTCACTTTGACTGCATGGCCACCTGTCCCCACCACAGTGGCCCCAGATCTGTGGGGACTTGAGCCATGACCACACTCCCTCTGTCTCCCTTGTCTCCACTTACTGTGCTGCCTCCGGAAGCCTTGAGCCAGATGAGGACCCCCTGTGCATGCTGCTGCTTGTCGACCACCTGGCCTTACGGGCCCGGAACTATGAGTACCTGATCCGCCTCTTCCAGGAGTGGGAGGTATGTGGAAGCCGTTTGCAGCTGTGTGACTCCCTTACCTGGCTCAGCTACACCTCTGTGTTTGAGATACGATGGGGAAGGCATGAGTCAGCGCAGGTAGATCCCAAGGGCCTCCTGCTTTTCTGGCTTCCTCTTTACCTCTGTTGAACAATTACAGTCTTCCTAGATGGTGAACCCCTGTTCACAGGCCTGCACCAAGTACGTATACACCAACAGTGGTACTAGTAGTGATGAAAAGTTGGGGAAACCCCAGGACTCACTGTGCTCCACTTACGAGGTAATCATGAGGGGCTGGAGAGATGACTCAGAGGTGAAGAGCACCGACTGCTCTTCCAGAGGTCCTGAGTTCAAATCCCAGCAACCACTTGGTGGCTCACAACCACCTGTAGAGATCTGGTGCCCTCTTCTGGCCTGTAGGCAAAACATGCTGTGTATATAATAAATAATAAATCTTAAAAAAAAAAAAAAAAAAAAAGAGGTAATCATGAAGCAGAGCACCATATAGGATTGACATGGGGAACCTCAGCATACAGACCCACATTCTGCAGAAATGCTGGAGAGACAGTCATAAACCAGTCCCTTGTGCCTTACTTGATTTGCATGTAAATAAAAATGAAGGATGGCCTGACACCACACTGCTAGCCTCTGGCCCAGATGCTGTAAATGCTAAGTATACCTTGGGTGCCAGACATCACCAGGAAAGAACATAACTGTCTGTCCATGACTGTGGACATGTGTCAAAGTGACAATTTCAGTTTGTTGAGTCAACTACCTTGCTTTAAGAGCCATTCTGCCATTCTCCATAATGTGACTGCTAGATACTTTAAAGAATACAGGACTCCCATCCCATCCCATGGTTGGTTCTTGTCAGAGAAGAGAGGCGTTGGGTTTTGTGCTGGTTGCTTCCAGCAGGGCCTAGTAAGGGATCGATCATTTTAAGTTATGTAATGTTTGGTATAGATGGCCAGGAAGTTTTGCTCGTTGGGATCTGATTTGTAGACTCCCTGGAGCTCATGAAAGCCTGGCTACAGGAAATGACAAAGGGCTGCAGGTAAGTGAGCATTATGGCTCATGTAGTAGTAGAATAAAAAAAAAAAAGCAGGGCGTAGTGATTTGTGATGCAACTCCAGTTATTTTAGGGGACAGGGCAGGAGTAGGTGCATTGGCTAGCTAGCCTAGACAGACTGATGCTCTTAGGTGTGGTAAGAGACCTATCTATAAAGGTCGAGAAGCAGAGAGATGGCTTCACAGGTAAAAGCACTTGAGACCATGCCTGATGATGTAAGTTTGGTCCTTAGAACCCACATAGTGGAAGGAAAGAACTGACCTCTGCAAGTTGTCTGCTGGCCTCTACATATGTGCTATGGTATGCATGTATACATACACGTGCATACTAAATAAATAGATAAATGAATGATTTTTACAAAACTAAGAAGTGAAATAGATTTGGAGAACAATTGAGGAAAGACACCCAATAATGACCTCCAGCCTCTGCACTCATGTACCTGTATGCACCACCATATATACCCAATGGAGAAGACGAAGAACAAGTCACTAGCCTCACAAACCATAGAGAAAGAAAGGAAAGTACTGGAAAACACTTCTAGGTTAGGTGGAGTCAGATCTCACTTTTGATGACTGACTTTATAGCTTTCTGCATAGGCAAGAAGGCTGGCTTGCCTGCTTCCAGAGCTAAGTCTGGGCAGGGGACATCTATCCTTAGGGGCCTCCAAGGCCCTTGCCTGCTGCTGTAGCATCAGTCATCTGATTGGGCTGATTCCTGTCCTTCCTTGTCCTCTTCTGCTTCCTACATGTAGAAAATGGGTTTTCCTCATCCTGAGTTAGGGTGAAAGGCCCACAGGGAAGCAGTTGTGGGGCTCACCTGGTACCCATCACACACTTGTAAACTATGCATTTTGTCTACACAAGCTTAAGGCCACAGACTTTGTTTCTTCGTCCCTTATAGGCTCATCGGAACCTATCCCAGCTCCCAAATTTTGCCTTCTCAGTTCCATTGGCATATTTCCTCATGAGTCAGCAAACAGACTTACCTGAGCATGAGCTCGCCTCTGCCAGGCAACAGGCTTCCCTCCTGATACAGCAGGCACTCACCATGTTCCCTGGAGGTAAGTGCCACCTCTTGTCTGGGGATTGAGTCTAGGTCACAGCCCTCCCCCTACTTCACGGAAAGATTGCCTTTCCTTAAAGGCCTAAAGACTTGCTGTAGTTCTAGTTAGATAGCTAGTCTATCCACTTCAGTGAGCCTACTACAAGTTGGGGGGGGGGGGGGCGAGACAGATGTCTTTTCTGAGGTTTAGTTTCAGGATGGGAGAGCAGGGCATTTTCCAGAACATGCAGTATGTTAGATGGTCTTTGGCACTTGAGGAAAAAAAGCAGACGTAGTATCTAGAAAGGCTTGAGGCTAGCCCAGAGGCAGCTTGAAGGGCTGTGAGTAGCCAGGAGGAGGCCCTGGTCTACTTGCCCAGGCGTTCTCACAGACGTGGCCAGGAGAGTAAGATCTTTCCTAAGAGTGTACTCAGAGTGCAACTGACAAGATTCCTGTGGGGCCGACTTCTTTTCTGTTAGAAAGACCCAGAATTGGTACCACATTGTAGACTCTGAGTTCCTTGAACTCTGCCAGCACTCTGCCTACCAACCAGACCTGAGCAACCTCAGGCAGAAATAGTGCCTATTTGCTAACCCAGTGAGGGTCAGTTCCACTACTTAGAAGCTGCTTATGTCTTTTGTGGTCTGATATAGCTAGCACTACCTCCTCACAGGATGCTGCAGTATGAGCATGTCCCCAGGAAGTCACTGGGAGGACTGTGTTGATAGATTACCAGCATGCAAGCTGTTTAGAGAAGCTAGCACTTGGGTGAAGAGCACTACATGCAAGGGAGCCCTGTGTTGGCCACTGATCTGTTCCTGGTCCCTGCAGAGTTAGCTCTTGCAGGGCACAGTCAGCCCCACTCACTCTCATGTCTGACCTTCATATGATCAAAGCATCCAGCCACCTGTGCTTGGAGGGGATAGGCAAGTCTTCCTTGGATGCAAATGGAACAAGAGGCAGCAGGATGGACTTCCCCAGGGTTCAGAGGTACCTTGGCGTCTAGTGTGAGAGACCCAGCCTAGGAACAGATTTGTAATGGTAGTCAGAAATGGCCCCTTGGCTATCCAGCTTCCTTTATCTTAAGAATAGTTAGTGGCTGGGAGCCAGAACAATAAGGGCTGCAGAATACATGAAGCCTTTACCTTTTTTTTTTTTTTTCCAGCCCTTATGCCATTGCTGGAGTATTGCAGTGTGCGGCCTGATGCGACAGTCTCAGACCACCGCTTCTTTGGGCCAGATGCTGAGATAAGGTAACGATGTGAGCCTGTGGGCACTGTTCCCCTCACCTTTAAAGGAAGAGAGGAGCTTGTCCTGGGGGACTCTATGCAGCTGAGGAAGCCCCCAGAGCCCACATCCATGTGCAAGACATTTCACCTCTATGGGGCAGGGGAGCAGCCTCTAGTCTAAAAAATGAGGTTCGCTCATGATCTTTGCTATCGTTAATTTTCCCTAGATTTCTGTATTGTCACATTTCTCATAGACCAGAAAAAAGAGCAATATACATCATGTCATGGCCCCCATCCCTCCTACAAACTTGTAATCAGCAGCTGAGGGCCATCCTTTGGTGCTGTTCCACACAAGAAAACATACTCATTCTGGTGTCTTTCACATTTCTGTCAAGTGGTCAGTATTACTAAACTCAGACAACAAGAGTGTGCTCTACCCTTCAGGAATACCCAACCCTCCGAGGTGGAATATCCCTGGTCAGTGGCTGAGGGGTAACCTCCTTTAGTCCAAGGTACTAGGCTGTTCCTGGATGTCGCTTTGCCCGCCATGGAGCTCAGCCAGAGGTCTGGTTTCCTTGTTCTTCCACAGCCAGCCCCCTGCCCTGAGCCAGCTGGTGAGTCTGTACCTTGGGAGGTCACACTTTCTTTGGAAAGAACCCGCCATTATGAGCTGGCTGGAGGAAAACGTCCGTGAGGTTCTGCAAGCAGTGGATGCTGGGGACCCTGCTGTGGAGGCCTGTGAGAATAGGTGAGCTGAGCCTGACAGATATGTCAGAGAACCTAACTTAGGGAGGGCACCCTGCTGGTATGAGGCTTTTGTGTGTCTCCTCCTGGATCTTTCTCACGGACATGGGGCCTCTGATTTCAGCTTGACTTTGAAGAGGTCACCAGGAGGTCCTGGGCATATCTGCTATTATCCACACAGAGATGTGAAGGGGTGTGTGGTTTTGTTTATGCTTTTGTGCTCTGTTTCCATACTTGCTATCATGATTGCTTTTCTTACCCTTCTTGACAAAGATTGGAGCCAAAAGGCCACCAGAGCAACTTGCTGACCTCCTTTCTACATGTGGGGTTTCCTGTCACATAGAACCTGTTACACTGCATTTAAGAAGCAGCCCCTTTGCCCATTTATGCAGTTTTGCTCATCAGCATCCTGGCTCTGGGGGCAGCTACAGCCAGGGTGGCTAGTTCTGAGGGTTCTGTTCTGTCCTGGCTCTGTCATCTCCCTGAGCCATGGAATCAGGAGGTCCAGTGGTAGACATGAGGCTAAATTCTAGACTGTCTGAGGACTGGGGAAGAGGAAGTACTATTGCTTTTAGCCCCCAGCCCAGTCTCAGAGCTGCTGTCTGGGCTACATCTCCTGAGCTGCTTCTCAGCTCTGTGTCCAGCAGGTGGCAGGCCCCATACAGTAGCAGTAACAGCTGACACACCCAGGGAATTCTGTTGTGGACACTTCTTTAGTGTCTCGCCAGACTACCCACAGCTGTCCTCATTTTCATCTCACAGATGAAGGGACCAAATTGCAGACCGATCTAGTAGACTTCGCTCTCAGAGTCTACTCTGCCACAGGGCTCTGGGCTAGTAACAACTTACCCCCAAGGGTGAGAGGTGGTAGGTTTTACCACAAATGGAACAAGCTGGATCCCACAAGTCCTTGCTGGATCTTTCCCAAGGTGGCTATGGCTGACTTGGTGTTTTATACCAGTTTATCAGTTTATCTGCCATTGTCTACTCTGGCCTCAGGCGGAAGGTGCTGTACCAGCGTGCACCCAGAAACATCCACCGCCATGTGATACTCTCTGAGATCAAGGAGGCTGTTGCTGCCCTACCCTCGGTAAGAGAGGAATACTGAAAATGGGGGCTTTGTGTGTGCCAGTCACTGTGTAGCTACCTACAAATTGGCCTGCATGCCCGGCAGAGCTGGAACTGGTAGAGGGCTCTTCCCCTCGGCCAGCTTCCCTGGGCCTTCCTCACTGTATTGTTGTTAGTGAGCTATTCCACCAGGGTGTCATGCTGTCTCTGTTGGAGACCTAGCCCTTCCTCACAGACCCCTGCAGCAGTACTTCATATAACTGCCTCCTGTGTTTTCTGTTGGCACTCTCGGGGGTGGGCCAAGGCTGCATCAGTTGGTGAACCAGCAGCTCAGTGGGACCCATTGGCTCTCCCTAGTTCTGGTCTGTGGTCAGGCCAGTCATTTGTGACATGAATATAGATGGTAGCACCTGTGGAAAATGCCCTTTGCTCTACATCCTACTGATTGGGGAATGTCATACATGTTCCCCTGACTATCCTCTGGGAGAGACTGTTCCACTTAGACCCAAAGTTTCTTGAAACAGAAACAGCACTTCTGCCAGGTGAGTGGCTGCCTCCTGGCAGATGGCTCAGGCCTCAACAGCTGATGCTTGGGAAGGCAGAGGCTGCCAGCAGTGCTCCAGAATCTCTATTTTTGTCCCCTCCTAAAGGATGTGACCACACAGTCTGTGATGGGGTTTGATCCTCTGCCTCCCCTGGACACCATCTACTCTTACGTCCGACCAGAAAGGTACCATCCCTGCTTTGTTCTCATACCCACAAACCCTCATTGGTCCTTTGGGGCTCGCTGCAGCTGTCCTTCCAGATTAAAAGATAAAAGGCAAACACAGGCTAAAAGGGCCAATCCACTCAGGAATAGGGGACACACAGTGTAACATGAACTGTCCTCTGAATCCACCAAAGGTCTGAGCACCCCCCTATAGGTTTTGTAGCAGGTGTGAGAAGTACAGTGGGAAGCAAAATAAGGAGCCACCTCTGACCTGATGCACTGTACAACAGACATCAGACTTAGAACCTAGAGAGACATTGGGTCAAATTTACTTATGAACCTGTGGGAGAAATGACTACGAAGAAGGTTATGCCAGACCAGGAAGTGACAGTCACCTGCTTTGTAGAAAGATGTGGCCCAACCAGACAAAGGATGGCAACTGGCACTCTAGCATGTGCAAAAGCCCCCTTCCAAGAGCAGAGTGTAAGGTCCGGTGAGCACTGAAGGAAGGCCCGTGTGCCTGAGCCCGGAGAATGGGGTTGTGGGCCAAGCATTAATATGGAACAGGCCTGAGTCACAGGCTGTCATGTGTATTTGGGCAGTTGGTTAGAGTCTGGCCATGAAAGAACTCATTTCCCTTCCCCCTACCCTTGACAGCTGCCTTACCTGGGTCCATTGCCCCACAGTCCATTCCAAGCAAGGAACACCAGGCCAGCTAGACCCTGGCAAAACATGTTGAGTAGAGTGACTCTCATTTAAGGTTTTAGATTAAGATGAGAATTTCCAGTGGATTCAGAAATACCTTCACAGGCTGGCATAGTGAGCCATCGCAGCATTCTGTGCTCTTGGAGTCCCCAGAGTGGACGTGTGATGGTACTGTGCAGTAGCGCTGTGTTGCATCCCCTGAGATGCCCTGACCTTTACTGCCTGCCAACGCCGTCCCCGGCCTTCAGATGCTAGTCACCTTGTCTTTCTGTGGGACCCAGAAGGCTAGGTCTCTAAAGAGCCAGCACTCTGGGACTGTTTACCTCTCCTTTCTCATTGCTCTTGGGTGTCCACAGCTCCACCCTAGGCTGGTTGGTAGTCCTCACTGCCCACCCCAGATCCCGATCCGCAGTTTAGGACCCAGAGCCTTAGCTCCACTTAGAGGCTGCCCCTTCCTAGCCGTTAGGAAACTGGGTAAGAACAGCTGGCAAGGGCTAGGGCCCCACAGTGTCTGCTGACCTTCATTTTCTTAACTTGTTTTAATTTTCAGGCTGAGTCCAGTCAGCCATGGAAACACAATCGCCCTCTTCTTCCGATCATTATTGCCAAATTACACCACAGAGGTATGTTGATTGAACACATTGGTCTTTCCCTCCCAAGTTGCTATGGGCGAGTCCAGCTCAGGGTGGAGGCAGGAATGGCTGAGACTGTGCCTGCCTGAGGTGCCATGCTTAGGAAGTGGGGACTTGGCCTGCTGAACTTGCAGTAGCCACTTCAAGGTGAGTAGTGTGAGGCAGAAAGATGGCTCAACATCGCGGTAGGTCGGCCATGGTTAAACATGTGCATTTGGCTTTTCAGAGCTGCTTCTTCTGGGCAGGGATCTTGGGAGGGGACAGGCCCAATCTTGGAGCTTGGGCTGCCTCAGACTGCTAAACCCCAGGTCTCAAATCTGTACAGACAGCCCCCACTTAGATATGTCTCATTGTTCAGGGGGAGAGGCTGGAGGAAGGAGTGGCCGGGGGTCCGAACCGCAATCAAGGCTTGAACAGGCTGATGTTGGCCCTCCGTGACATGATGGCCAACTTCCACTTCAACGACCTGGAGGTGCCTCGGGAGGACAATCCTGAGGGCGAGGGGGACTGGGACTGACTGTCCAGATGCTGTGCCCAGAGCTGTGCAATTATGTTCCTGATTCTTTCCTGGTTGGAATTAATCAGTTCCCTGAAGTAGAAATGCTGACATGTCATCCACCCGTGTCTTTTGTTTTCCCTCTAAATGTGAGTGGGGTATGCTCTGCTGTGAGTGAGCTTTTCCTCCAGTGCCCTCAAAAGTAGTCCAGGAGCAGTGAGCCCCACACCTTATACACCCTACCATGTGCCTTACACTTTCAGAATTTCTAGCATAATGCATAGAAAGGGGTTTTCCTAGAATCTTTAGTGCAAGGACCCCACATGCTCCTTGCTGGGGGCACTGAACCTTCCACAATGCTGCACCCAGCATGTTTACAGTGATGGGGATCAAACCCAGGGCCTGGCACATGATCTACCATTGAATGATAGTCCCAGCCTAGGGGTTTTCTTAGTAAACTTGGAGGGCTGGAGGTGTGTTTCATTTGGGAGACTGCTTGTTAGCATGCACAAAGCCCAGGATTTGATCCCCAGCACAACACAAACCAGGTGTGGTAGTGTTCATCTGTAATCTCCGTACTCAAGAGGTAGAGAGAGGGGCAAGAGGATTAGAAATGAAAGATCACCCTCTGCTATATAGTGAGCTCAAAGCCAGCCTTAGTTACGTGAGACCCCAGCTCAAAAGAGAGGGTTGTGGCATGCGGTGCCCAGAACTGAAAGAAAAGCCAAGAAGCAACTTTAAGGCAGAAAATACAAGGATTCTTTGCAGAAGTTAAAGTATTTGATCTAGGGATGAGTGGGGAGCCCTGACCAAGAACCCCAGTCCAGTGGCAGGAACAGAGGCACAGCCAGGCAAGGCCGGTCCATGTCTCATAAGCTGTCTGATTGTGGAAAGGTCCAGGCTACTGAGATGTTGTAAGCCGTGTGAGGTATCTCTCGGGCAGCCCTGCCCGTCTGTGTCTGTACAGAGACTGGGGAGGTACTGCCATGGGCTCCAGTCTGAGAGAAGGCTGGAGAAGCCATCCTAAGTCTTGGTCCATTGATTGCTTCCTGGGAGTTCAGACGTCACTGGAGCCATGGTATGGACGAGGTACAAATAAGGCATGCTTCAGGAATGTCCTGAGGGCCATCTAAATGACTCTGTGAGTAAAGGTACTCGCTTCCAAGCCTGATAACCGGAGTTCAATCCCCAGGCCCCACATGGTGGATGGAGAGAGCTAACTCCTGCAGCTTGTCCTCTGACCTCCACACATACCTTGTGGCATGTGCACACCTATACAAACACCAAAAAAATGGAAAAGAGGCAGCTTGGTGGTTAAAAGTACTTACTGTGCTTGGTGCTTTTGCAGAGGACCAGGATTTGATTTTAAGCACCCATGGCGGGTAGCTCACAACCACCGTAATTCCAGCCCCAGCATACAAACATATACATGATGTGACTGAGCAGGGCCCAGGTCACTGTCCCCTCAACAGGACATTAAGGGCTGACTTGTACCCATCTATAGTCAGCCTAAATGTCAGCCCATTTCTAAGTTAGCCATTTGTGGGGGGCTCTGTGTTCAATGTATATGCCTGGTGAAAGATCACGTGTCACATGAATTGGTGCTGGGTCTCTGTTTTTTCTCCAGCATGAATTGGCAAGGCCATGAAGTCTGGATATAGGTTCTACTACTTGTACTCATGGGTCAGCAGGGGCCTGGGGGGGACAGGCCTGAGGGGCATAGCTCCCGCCAGTTGCCTCACCTACTCCTGGGTTTGGGAAGAGATCTGAACCCGGTCCCAGGGAGGGGTACTGTTGAGATGGTCCTAATTCAGTGTCTGAATTCCAGGTTCAAGGTTGGAGTGGCCTGTGGTGAGTTTAGGCCAAGGGGAGGAGGGACTGGCTAGGAATGGGTTTGTTTGCTGGAAATGATAAGCAAGCACAGAAAACCTGGCATCCTGCCTCTTCCTTTCAGCAGCTGTAAGTCCATCCAGATGAGGATGTGATATCTGGAGCTGCAGCAGCTATTCTACAACCGCGAGGCAATGAACTCCAAAATGAAGAGCCAGTGTACTAGGAACAGTGAAGCAGAGGATGCCCTAGGCCTTCGGGGAACTTCCCACCTCCAGGCCTGTCTCCTGAGAGGCCAGTAAATGATCGGCTTCAGAAGTGTTGCTCAGACTTAAGAAATTTTCAACTGAATCCATTTCTAATGGTGATAAATAAAAACCAGTCACTCACATCATCTGTGGATCATCAGGAAAAACAACTTTTTGAGACAGCGTCTCAATGTGTAGCCCTCGATGGCCTGGAACTTGCTATGTAGACCAGGCTGGCCTCAGAGATCCGCCTGCCTCTGCCTCCCAAATGTTAGAATTAAAAGCGTGCACCACCGCACCTAATCTGCATGTCATCTAAACAGCTTTAAAGTCTGGCCTGCAACCCTGGTTGGGATGATAGTGTATCCTGCTCCTCCTGGACCCTCAGACTCAGCAAGAGGTGCCTGCTTGTGTGCTCCTGTGCAGAGTGCTTGTGTGCTCCTGTGCAGAATGTTTGTGTGCTCCTGTGCAGAGTGCTTGTGTGCTCCTGTGCAGAACTGTTGGGTGCTCCTATGCAGAGTTATTGGTTACTTGTGCATTTTCATGTAGTCAGGGAGAAAACCTGTTAGCTGCCTCCAGAGAAAGATCAGAGGAAATGAATGACTTTGAAATGAAGACATAGTAACATAGCCTTTTTAACTTTTATTTTATTATGTGTATGGGTGGTTTGCCTGAATGTGTGTCTGTGCACCACATACATGTGGTACCCACAGAAACCAGAAAAGGGTATACGGAAAAGGATGTTGGATCCCCTGGAACTGGAGTCGCAAACAATTCTCTTTTTCTTTTTTTTGGAGGGGGGTCCGGGGAGGATGGATTAGACAGTGTTTCTTTATGTAGCTCTGGCTGTCCTGGAACTCACAGGACAGGATGGTCTCAAATTCAGAGATCCACCTGTCTCTGGCTCCCAAGTTCTAGGATTAAAGGTGAGCACCACCACTGCCTGGCCATCACAAACAATTCTTAGTCACTATGTGGGTTCTGGAAATCAAATCTGGGTCTTCTGGAAGAGGAGCCAGTGCTCTTAGCTGCCTAGCCATCTCTTCAGCCCCAGGCATGGGCTTCTCGAGTGCTGTCTTCTGTGACTAGAGCCAGAAGGGACATGTCCACACTGCCCGGGAGTTTTGGGGACCCCCTCGGGGAAGCACCAAGCCTCTCCCCAATTGGTCTGCCTTTTGGAATGCAGGCTGCTCTTTGCTTCATGGAGAGAGCCCCATTAGCCATTCTGCAGGTAGTGTCCCTACTAAGTAGATAGTCATTCCTATGTGCCATTTGCCATGTACTTTTCCCAGGGCCACTGAGAAGTCGCACTTGAAGTATAATCAGGCTTAGGGTGCTTGGCTCCATCCAATCCAGACAGTCCCAAGACTAACTGCAATCTTCCCACCACAGCACAGCACAGCTGACTTTCCCAGCTCTGCTTTACTCTGTCCTTCTCTGAAGATTCTAGTTGTGACTTTGTGATCCAAAACGAGTTTTGTGATCCAAAATGAGTCCCATGGCATGATCACCTTCCTCTCAACACCCCTCAGCAGGGACTTCCAGGAAGGATGTGGCTCCCTCTGCCAGAGACTGTTTCAGTTCAACCACCCTTTGAAGTCTGGCTGTCTGCAGGGTAAACTGTGGTTGTCTCAAAGACTTCATTCTGAAGCCAGAAATACCAGCATCTCTGAAATGGGACAGCACAGGAAGTTAGGGCAGGGGGCACTTGCTCTTTGATGTCCCAGAAGTGAAAAGTGGCCTGCAGCTACAGGGTGCCTGGGCATCATGTGGCTTTAGGGCCAGCCATGGCATAGAGCCTCATGCCTCCACAGCCATGGCTCTGCCCACCCCATCAGACCTGGAACCCTTCTTGGCTAGAAGCAGAATAAGACGACCTGTGTTATAGGAGGCAGATAGCTGGGACGAATGTGGCAGTGTGAGCCCTTCTGTGAAGCTTGGGACACTCTGGACACCAGAGTCACTTTCTCATCCTGAATACCTGTAACGCAGGACACCTGAGGGTCTGAACACAGTTTGTGAAACAGGTCCACCTGTTTGAAAAATGGTTTGGCCAGATCTACTAAAGCTGAAAATAGACCTCATGCCTGCAGTGTTCCTCTGGTAGGTGTCCTTCAGCATAAGCACATGCCTGTGTGCTGATGATGTCCAGCCAGACCTACCAACAGCACTGATCAGGATAAGGTTGGCCACAAACTGCCAAGTGTCCAGGATGGGTCATTCACAT
Source organism: Onychomys torridus (assembly GCF_903995425.1). Classification (NCBI taxonomy): domain Eukaryota; kingdom Metazoa; phylum Chordata; class Mammalia; order Rodentia; family Cricetidae; genus Onychomys; species Onychomys torridus. The sequence continues at coordinate 51,432,056 of NC_050447.1, forward strand.
AATGGACACTACACAACCTGAATATTTTATTTACCCAAATAACAAGGTGACTTCTAGTGTGAACAGAGTATAAACTGGAAGATTCCATTTTATGTGATGTTCCAAGATAGACAAAATTGATAGTGCTGAGGCCCAACATAACAGGTGTAAGTTGTATTTATTTATTGACCTGGGAAAGTAGTCCCAACTACGCTCAATTTGGAGTTTGTCACTTTTATAAGTGTCTTTTACTGCAGGGTTGTTAAGTGGAAGCCAAAAGGTAAGTGCAAACTGCAGGTGTAGGAAACGACTAACAGTTGTTAGTGGATGCTCACATGGTTCGTGTGTACTGTCACAGTGGCCCTTCTGTATGGACCAGAATAGGCGAGAGAAAGAACAGACTTGTAGCTGAGCGGGGTGGTGCACATCTTTAATATCAGCACTCTGGCAGCAGAGGTAGGTAGATCTCTGTTTTGAGCCAGCCTGCTCCACCAAGTGAGTTCCAGGCCAGCCAGGGTTATATAAAAGTGAGACCCTGTCACACACAAAAAAATAAAGAATGGACTTTTAACACTAGTATCACAAACACTGAAAGTGCACTCCAGCTGGTTCCTGCCTCTCCACTGCTGGTGTTCTTACCTTATTCTCTTCACCTATATGCGGAAGGGAGCATCTTCTGCTAATGAGAAGGCACTGGGTACCATGGAGAAAGTCCAGCAGCAGCTAGAGGTGGGTTGATACCACCCCTGCCTGCTGTCCTGACCACGATGAGTAGTCACATGCTGGCCCACAAAGGCTGGAGACAGGGGTCTGCCCTGATGTGGTTCCTGGCTCCAGGGCTGGCATGTGCTCCACAGCGGAAATGGAACTTCTCAAGGGAAGGGTTGTGCCCTGGGGAGAGGGGCATCCACGAGAGTAAGACAATGTGACTAAAGAATTCTGGGGGATAGCCTCAGGACCCCCTCTAGTCAATCAGCTCTCAGGAAGTGGCAAGCTTCCTGCCACACCCAGAACTGTAGCTAAAGGAAGTTTTAGCAAGCTTGGGCCTTGAGGGACATGGAATGCCATTATCCCTGTCAGAGCTCATCTGAGCCCATTGGTATAGGGCTCTTGTCTAGTTCCTGCAGTTGCCACTGACTCTCAGGGTTCTCCTTAGTCCAGCCTTGAGTTCAAGGAGCTGAATTGGTGCTATGTGTACACACCCTCATCTTCAAATAGAAATGTCACTGATACTTCCAATAGAGAGTGGTGGTGAGGGTGGGAGATGGGGTGCCTCATTCCCAACCTGTGACTGCCCGAGGCAGAGCAGCATGAGAGAGGGAGGAGGTGGGGGACAACTCAAGAAAGTGACTTGGAGATAGTTTGGAGACTTAGGTAGGGCTACACTGTGCAGGTCCTAGTGAGCCTGGATGCCTGAAAGGGATTTGGCAAGTCTGCAGGGGCTTTGAACACAAAGGGGTATGCAGTATCCTATGTTGGAGTCTGGAGCTGGGTTTTCCAGTTTCTCAGTGCTGCTTATGCCCCCTAGAGGCAGTCCAGAATGCTGGGGCACATGCCCATCATGTGGCCACCCTCAGGAGGAGGGCCTCTGGGAACAAGTTAAAAGATTCAGAGAAAGGCTCCATTCTTTCCCCACCTCAGCCTACCCTGGCTTGGGGAAGCAGGGGACCTAGAATTCGGGAGGTGCCGAGTATAGAAATGTATCTGAGGCACTTGCTGGGAAGAGGCAGGGACAGCAGCAGAAGGCTGGGCGGGCTCCCCAGTGGGACTCCATAAGCAGAGCGCAGGCTCTTAGCCAGGAAGTGACTAGACTCTGCCTGTGCCATGCCTAGGCAGAAAGAGGGCAAGTGTGAAGGAAAATTGGAGAGTGCCCAGATGGAAAGAGGCCGTGTGAGGGACGCCGGAGACCCCTGATGATACCTTGAGCTGAGTAGGACACGGGGAGGCCGATACCACCTGGAGCTGAAGCCTCCACTGACTGCTCCCTACTTCCTGGACAAGACTATGCCCACTCAGGGGCCTCAGAAGAGGCTTCTGGGTTCTCTCAACTCCACCTCCACAGCCACCCCTCACCTTGGACTGGCCACAAACCAGACAGTGCCTTGGTGCCTGCAGGTGTCTATCCCGGATGGCCTCTTCCTCAGCCTGGGGCTGGTGAGTCTGGTGGAGAATGTGCTGGTCGTGATAGCCATCACCAAAAACCGCAACCTGCACTCGCCCATGTATTGCTTCATCTGCTGTCTGGCCCTGTCTGACCTGATGGTGAGTATAAGCTTGGTGTTGGAGACTACTATCATCCTGCTGCTGGAGGCAGGGGCCCTGGTGACCCGGGCTGCTTTGGTGCAACAGCTGGACAATGTCATTGACGTGCTCATCTGTGGCTCCATGGTGTCCAGTCTTTGCTTCCTCGGTGTCATTGCCATAGACCGCTACATCTCCATCTTCTATGCACTGCGTTATCACAGCATTGTGACACTGCCCCGGGCACGACGGGCCATCGTGGGCATCTGGGTGGCCAGCATCTTCTTCAGCACCCTCTTTATCACCTACTACAATCACACAGCCGTCCTAATCTGCCTTGTCACTTTCTTTCTAGCCATGCTGGCACTCATGGCAGTTCTGTATGTCCACATGCTCACTCGAGCATGGCAGCATGCTCAGGGGATTGCCCAGCTCCACAAGAGGCAGGGCTCCACCCGCCAAGGCTTCTGCCTTAAGGGTGCCGCCACCCTTACTATCCTTCTGGGAATTTTCTTCCTGTGCTGGGGCCCCTTCTTCCTGCACCTCACACTCATCGTCCTCTGCCCTCAGCACCCCACCTGCAGCTGCATTTTTAAGAACTTCAACCTCTACCTCGTTCTCATCATCTTCAGCTCCATCGTTGACCCCCTCATCTATGCCTTTCGAAGCCAGGAGCTCCGCATGACACTCAGGGAGGTGCTGCTGTGCTCCTGGTGAGCAGGGAGGTGGCTTTTGGTCTCAGGCCAGGGTGCTGGGCAGAGGGTGACAATGACATCCAGTGGCCTGCATCCTGTGAGACCACAGGTACTGTCGTCCCCTCCTGATCTCCATTTGTCCAAGGGTGGACTTACGAACTTTAAAATAGAAACACAAACTGCCTGGGGCCAGGAAAAAGGGTCAGTGTGACTGCAAGGGTCATCCAGGGTAGCCGCGGGAAATGGAAGAAGCAGGGGAGAGCTCTGGCTCTAGGCAAGGGTCAGACCACAGGCTCCTGAAGAGACAGTTCCTACTTCCGGAGAGCTTCACCTCTGCCCACCCAGTTCTTCAGCTCACTCAGGCAGGGCCCTCTACTGCTGGGTTGGACAGGAAGTTTCTGAATTTAAAGAACGACAAGAGCCATAAAGGCGTGCTTACTCCTGGTGAGGGCTTCCGAAGGGGGAATTTGTGACCAGGAAAATCCAGCCATAGCCATGCAGTGGGCTGTTTAAACAAGTGAGGCCCTTCCTCAATAAAGGGACCAGAACTACAGAACGTGCCTCTTGCACAAGGGATCTACCCATTTGCACGGAGGGAGGGGGGCTGATCTAAAGAGCAGTTGTGTGGCTCATGGGAATACCAAGAGGTGGGGATCCAACCGCTCACCCCCAACAGGCTGCTCCAGCAAGTGCCTCCTCTGGCCTTGGTAGAGGCTGTTGGCCTATTAGTGACCACAGCCTGTAGCTCTGAGCCAGAAATCAGTTGAAATGCTCAGCTAGAGCCTCATTATCTTCCCATCATTATCTCTGCCCAGAAGTTGCTTGAAGGTTGAGTGGGGAAAGGGTAGGAATGGCAGTCAGGATAGGAGGAAGGGAGTCTCAGAGCCACAGCTGCCTGCCTGAATTAGGAATCCACAGTTCAGAACGCAGCAAGTATCCTAATCAGGCCCACTTGGCTTCCTCTATATTACTACAAACTAGAGCAGATCAAGGGGCTGCAGGTTCAAATCCTCCACTTACTCTGGTGACAAGACAGTTCAGGCTCCTTTCAGATCAACCATATACCGCAGCAAGACCAGAGTCTCAACCCCTGAGATGACCCATCGGTAACTTTGGCCAGAGCCTGCCCCTTTCCTGGACCCATTCCTGTAGCACCTTCAGCCATGGCATGGAGTGCTATCATCTTACTCTGAGCTGCCCTGAAGAGCCTATAGCATAGGATAGGCCAGGGGTTGGGATCTATTTCTACTCAGCACTGCCCTTCTGGGAGAGGATGGTGGTGCCAGTGCTCTGCCAGCCTTGGGAAGTATGTAGATTAGGCCTCTCAGAATAGAGGAGGGTGCCCAGGAGCTCAAGGGTATCTGAGTCCCAGGGAGCTGCACATGGGGTGAACCACAGTTCTTGCTCCTGTGGGATGGCAGACCCCAAGCCCTTGTACTGCTACAACCTAGAATTCCTACCACGGAGTCTATCTTGGGCCCCCCCACAGATGCTAAGCACCCCACTGTCCTCATCCCTGGGGTGGCCTCAGTCTGGACTAATATGCCCTCAACCACCTCTGAGACAGGAAGTGGCATCAAGCCAGACCCTAGCCACAGTATCAGCTCCAGCCTTGTTGGACTGAGGTTGGGAGCTGGTTCCCGGCAGGGCCAGCCTTTGCTGGAAGATAGGACCATGAGTCAGCCTTTATCCTGGTATCATAGCTCTCTGGGGACACAGGGAGCTGGCCGGGCCTGATGTCATCTGACAAAGAGGCAGCCCAGGCCTCTGGATATTTCCAAGCATCTTCCCTGTCCAGACAAGGAGACAGAGCCAGATGCTCACCCAGGACTTCTTGAACCAGGCCAGCTGGAAACCAGCTACAGAAAGCCACATCGTGGACACGTTGTGGGGGAGGGGCATCTCTTGAGAACAAAAGACCCATTTCTAAACTCAGCTAGCTCAGAAGCTTATCCTCAGAGAAGAGTTGTATGCACAACCACTCTACCCAGCACATGCCTATGCAGACTGGACAAAGGCACCGGTGGATTGTTTCTAGCTGCTCTTGTGAAATGAATGTTTGTGGACCATCCGTGTGTGGTAGTACTGTCTCAGAATCTTCCACAAGAATTTCTGTCATTGGAATACCAGAAAGTCCTCACAAAATGTCACTGACCCTAGATGAGTATTAAATCAGTGCTGTATGTGAACACACTGCATGTCCTCTGGTGACCATTTGACTCGTTCGTCCCACAGGGCCCCCTCCACACACAGTCTCCTTACCTAGGTGGCTCCAGCTCACTCCATTACCCCCTCTTCGCCCTCACTTGTACCAAAAGTGAAAGGGAGGGTACCAATGACATCAGGGATGGTTCAGACAAAAAAAAAACACCGCTCAACGTCCTCCACTGACTGGCTTGTATGTCCTTATGTGAATTTTCCACGCAGATATTCACGAAGTATGGTTGCTTGCCAGGTACTGTGCATCCCCGCATCCCAGGTACATCTGCACCCTCACGCCAGCCATTTGGGGAGCATTGGGCTGGTAGCCTTCTCGCCTCCAGAAAACAGTGACCTCAGAGTTGGAGCTATAATCCACCACCCTTCTGACATTCGTTCCCGGGTCTGCACAGAAGTATCAGGGAGGCTCCAGCTTTCCCAGCCTCGCCCATCCCAAGGGACCCAGCAAACTCAAAGAATATGGGTCTTGATTCTTAAAGCACATGAGAGTAAGAAAGACCCTCTTTACAAAGCTGCAGGGTGGGGTTGGGGCAGGGACGAAATGGGGAAGGCAGCTACTGGGGTGGGGCACTGAGGGGCCTGGGCTCTATTGTCCCCAGAGCCGAAGGCCCTCCCGCGGCCCCTCCTCTGAAGGCGCGGCCAGACATGCTCCGCATTGTGCGGGCGGATCTCATCCGTGGTGCTGATGCTGCAGAGCCTGCCGCATTCTGCAGCAGCGCCCCAGCATTGGTCCGCAGCGCTGACATCAGCTAGCGAGGGCGGGGCTGCCTCTTATAAGAGGGCGCGGCGGAGGCCACTGATCCTCCGCAGCCCGCTGTCCGCCTGCTTCTCAACTCGAGCCGTTTGAAGTCAGCATGAGGGAGATCGTGCACATCCAGGCCGGCCAGTGCGGCAACCAGATAGGGGCCAAGGTGAGGCTGAGCCGTCCGGCGTCCTGCGTCCCCATGAGCGTCAGCCCCGGAGGGGGGAAAGGGGAGAGAGGCTGTTCTGGGAGCGGCCGGCGGAACAAAGGGTAGAGCCCAGCCCCTTGCCTGGCTCTGGGACCCCAGAATCCCCAATCAGCTCCCCTCACTCGCGTCGCTCTGCTCCGCGCCCAGGTTGCTGCAGACAGCTAGGGGCAACCCTTCTGACTCCCACTTACATCCATTCTGCTCACCCCCACACACTGTGGTTCCAGCAGGTACAGAGGATAGGGTTGGGGGCGCCGACTGGGCGTGGCCTTCTTGGAGACTGCCACTTAAGCCTTGAGTAAGATGGGTGTGTCGGGCAACTTTGGGTGGGGCTCTCCCCTAAAGCCATAATGACTGTACATGCCCGAACCCCTACTGGAGAACAGGACGGTCTTCAAGAAGCAGGGCCGTCCTCACATCCTCAGCCTTGCTCAGATCACCCTCAGCTTCCTTGCCCCACCCTGTTCCTTTGTTGGAGGGTTTGGGCCTGGACTCCGATGACCTTGGTCCAGAACTGGACTCTCCCTATCTGTGCAAATCTCCGGTCTCTTAACTGTGCCCTCCCAGGGCCTGGGCTGTCGGGATTGAGTACAGAACAAAGCCGACTGCAAGGATGGCCTCTATTTCCCCGTTATTGTCAGCCCACCTCCAGGTGTGGAAGCTGAGGCACAAAGGGGCTGTTGGTGCGGTGACTCTGCATCCCTACTGTGGTCAGGGTGGTAGCTGTCCCGCTTCCAAGTCCCAGGAGGCTGTTCCTTACTCAAGGTCACACAGCAAGTGGAAGACAGAACCACTTGATCCGCGCAGAAGCCCAACCTGGGGTTGGGTTGGGTCTGGGTGGGTGGGGTCAGCTACTTCCCTCGGCTCCCTTCTGGACTATTGTTTGAGCTCCATATTTGAGACGGAGCTTTGTCCAGATGGATGCTGGACATGGCTCAGGGATGGTGGATAGCTAGTTCCCAAAGGAGGAGGTGGGGTAGACAGGTCCTGGAAGGGAGGGGACGAACCAAAGATTACCTCTGGAGGCTGTTGCCATAGAAACCAGGCAGGAACAAAAAGCTAATTACCATGGGCTGGGGCAGTCACGTGGCTGACATGTAAATTGCAAGTTTAGCTCTAGGGTGGAGGTTCCTCTAGTTAGGGGGGAGGGAAGCAGCACCAGGGAGGCTCCCTAATCACAGAGGAGACAGCTGTTCCTATTCTAGAGGGGAACTTGGGGAGGGGGGTATACAGGGGAAGCCTAGGGCAGGAGCCTCTGATCAAATCAGGACTCCTGGGGTAATCACTGACAGCTGCCCTGGCCTGAAGGGAGGGTGAGGGCTCATTAATGTGGTCACAGGTGCCAGGCTTCCCTGAACATCTGCTCCTGGAAAGGCCAGGGGTGAGTGGGGGAGGGAAGGTCCTAAGGCCCGTTTGGTGACCCTCCTGTGCTGGAACTGGTGATGTACTGTGCTCCATCAAAGGCTCCTGTTTAGCAAGGGCCTAGAAGCTTCCATCTGTCTGTCTGTCCAAGGACATGAGCTGTAGAAGAGGCCTGAGTGCTGGACTCAGCTGAGGCTGTTCTTCTCAGCTCTGTGGCCCTTAGATGTCCCCTTTTTTATTCTTTTGGTTTTTTTTTTTTTTTTTTTTTTTTTTGTGTGTGTGTGTGTGTGTGTGTGTGTGTGTGTGTTTTGTTTTTGTTTTTGTTTTTAAAATTTGAATACCTGATCCTTTTTGAACATGCAGATAATGGGTAAATTATCTGGTGTCTTCCTCTCCCATCCTCTTCTTTCACAATGTCAGCAAAAGGCATTTCAGCAGTTACCATCTAGCCCTCTGCTCTAGAAGATCTCCCAGAGACCAGACTGAAGGGCCAGGCCCTGTGGGGATTTACCTGTTCAGCACCTACCCCAGGCCATATGAACTTCCTGGGCCAGACTTACTTTCTGTTTTTTGTAGCTGGCTTTAGGATCCCTGGTGTGAGCCACAGTGGGGAAAGTTTCTCCCTGCCACCTGCAGCAACTGAAGGAATGGGCACCCAGGGGGCTGCTTTTGTGCTTCCTGGTCCTTGGGTGGTGCCTTTCATAGCACAAAGGGCCTCTGCCTTTCGAGAGGTGACTGGGAGGAGGTATGGGTGGAGTGGAGACAGGAAGAGAAGTGTGAGGCCAGGAGGACATGCTTGGAAGCAGCAGAAGGGGTGCATTAGCAATGCATAAGGTTATCACCTCCTGTGAGTTAAAGCACTGGGTCTGGAGCATTATTACACCTTTTGGTGTGCGGTGTGGGCATCACCCTCCCTTAAGACTGAGACAGATAAAGGTTCTAGAAGTTGAGTCACTTGCCTTGGATCACACCACGGATTTGAGCAAGGCAGGAATTTTAGTATAGGTGTGTGCAGATGCGTCAAGATGGGTGGTGACATGTGCCCCCACCAACAGGAGCAGATGTGACTGGGCCCCTCTTATTGTTCCTTTCGCCCGGGCCTGAGATCCTAGATTCATTCTCCTATAAAGGGGGCCCTAGAAAATGTCTCTATGGTGCCTTTGTCTACGCTTCTTGTCCGTGCTCCACCAGCTGCCTGAATACCACCCCACCCAAGCAGGAGCCTGTGGAAAGTATGACTCACCTGAGAGCCAATGGAGAGGATGGTCCTCGGGGTTCTAGGGGAACTGAACATCTTTGGGGGCTCTTGGACTTCTCTGGGAGCAATGCATCCCGACTCTGCTCGCACTCATGTTCCATTCCCCTGCTGCTGTCAGAGGCCTGCGCCCTAAGACGGTCAGCACCTCGGACAGCAGCACCGTGGTTGGAGGCTGGAACCTCAGGTCGAAGACAGGCTGAACCAGGATGAGTTTAGATTGGGTTCACAATATCTGGGATTTTCTTTTCTGTAGCGATGCTTAATTTAAATAATTCTATTCATTTAATTTAAATAATTCGGTTCATTTTTAAATTAAATATTCTATGTATAATATTTTTCTTATAAGGTTTTCTTTTCTTTTATTTGTGTTATTTTATGTTAGCTTCCCAATATGTAACCTAGACTGGCCTTGAACTTATGATCCTCCAACCTCAGCCTTCTAAGTACTGGGTTTACAGCTCTTTACCATTGCAGCAGGCAATATTTTATTTTGAATTGCATTTTATTACTTTTAACTTACAAAAGCAGTTGTTGATATATTTTTTCCATGGGAAAACTGAAACGCAGGCAGATGTGGCTCAGTGGTGAAGCGCTTCTTTCTTAGCATGTGAGAGGCTGTTAAGTTGGTCTGCCGCAGAGTGAACAAAACAAAGGCTGAAATGCTGCAGAGAACTGAGCATGTTGCTGCACACTCATGTACCAGCGACTGGAGAGCTGAGGCAGGAGGATTGTTAATAATGCTTCAGCTTAGGTAACAAACCAAGAACCTTGTTTCAGTTTTGTGTCTGTTTTTCTGAGACAGTGTTTCCCTGTGTAGCCCTGCCTGACCTGGAACTTACTCTCTAGACCAGGCTGGCCCCGAACTCAGAGAGCCTCCTGTTTCTGCCTCCCAAGTGCTGGGTTTAAAGGCATGTGCCACCACCTCCCAGAAAGACTTTGTTTCTAAAACAAAATAATAGCAAAATAAAAAGAACATTGTAAATAAGTAACCTATCATATATTTTTAATTTAAAATGTGTGTGTGTGTGTGTGTGTGTGTGTGTGTGTGTGTGTGTATACACCTGGTGCAAAGAGAAGCCAGAAGAGGGTATTAGACCTCTGAAACTGGAGGTACAGACACTTGTGAGCCACCGTGTGGTTGGTGCATGGAGCTGAACTTGAGTCTCTTTTTTTTTTTTTTTTTTTTTTTTTTTGAGACAGGGTTCCTTTATATAGTCCTGTGGAACTCCTATGAGAACAGCCATATTAGGCTAGAGAGTTGGCTCAGTGGTTAAGAGCACTGGTTGCTCTTCCAGAAGATCCAGGTTCAATTCCCAGCAACCACAAGGTGGCTCACAACCATCTATTATGAGATCTGGTGCCCTCTTCTGGCCTGCAGGCATACATGCAGGCAGAACACTGTATACATACTAAATGAATAAATCTAAAAAAAAAAAAAAAAAAAAAAAGAACAGTCATGTTTCCAGCCCCATTTTTTAAAATTAAAAATTTGTATAGCAGGGTTGGGGATTTAGCTCAGTGGTAGAGTGCTTGCCTAGCAAGTGCAAGGCCCTGGGTTCGATGCTCAGCTCCACACACACACACACAAAAAAAATTGTACAGCTGGGTCAGTGGCCCACACCTTTAATCCTAGTACTCAGGAGGCAGAAGCACGTGGATATTTGTGAGTTTGAGGCCCGCCTGGTTTACAGAGCAAGTTCTAGGACAACCAAGACAGAGAGAAACTTTGTCTTGAAAAAGGAAAAAAGAAAAAAAAAAAAAAAAAAAAAAAGTTCTTTCCATCCAGGCCCTACTGTGTAATCTAGGCTGGTGTTGAACTAACAGCATTACTCCTGCCTGAGGCCTTTGAATCATGGACTATAGGCGTGACCTCATATCCAGTTTATGTAACATGCTGTTATCACCTCCCTTGTTTAGTGTCCTCCACCCACCCACACACACACTAGCAGGACAGACAGGGGAAAGTTCCATGGGCATGTTCCCTGGATTTCATGTTTTTCTATATTTCTGTCCATTTAAGTTACCTGTATATGTGACTTATGCTTTATAAAGTTATATTGTATTCATATAAAATATATGGCCCTCAGAGGCTGAGGGGGCCATGTTGTTTGATTCTTTGGAGTTACAGGTGTTTGTGAGCCACCTGATGTGGGTGCTGAGATCTGAACTCAGGTCCTCTGGTAGAGCACTTAACCACTGAGCCAGCTCTCCAGCCTGACTGCAAAACTTTTGCTTTTGGAGACAGGGTCTCATTTGTCCCAGGCTGTCCTCAAATTTCCTGTGTGTATGAGGATGACTTTGAACTTCTGGCTCTTCTGCCTCTACCTTCCAAAGGCATTGAATGATTCTGTACATATCAGGCAAGTACTCCACTAACTGAATATCCCAACTCCAGACTTTCAAACTTTAAGTAGCCCCTAGAATTTTTAATAAATGAAGCTCATGTCTGTTGGACTCTTTCATGGGCATTATTGTTATTTTAAAGTGAGACCGATCCTTGTAACATGCTGTTATCTGGGAGGCCTGCTTCTCAAGACCTTTGTAGACTCGTGGAGAGCACAGGGACCGAACCTCTCATACAACATTAAGCTCTTCCACTTTTGCAGGGTCGGTGGATATGGAATCCCTGGAGCTATAAGTTAGGTGCCGAGGACTTTGTGTGCTGAGCCCTTGGCTCCCAGAACAGCAGCTGAATAGAGAGTCCTCTGACTTGGTCCCATGGGCAAAGCATCGAGATCAAGCCCCATTGCCTCTGACACGTCTGTGTTTTTGTTTTCCCAATTAAAAATTAACATATGCTGGGGCTGGGGTTGTAACTCAGTTGAGTGCTTACTAGCAAGTGCAAAGCCCTGTGTTTGATCCCCAACACTTCAGAAACTGGATGTTGTTGTATGTGCCTGTGTTGTCAATACTCAGGAGGTAGATCAGAAGTTCAAAGTCATTCTCAATACATAATAAGTTCAAGGCTAGCCTGGGATGCATGAGACACTGTCTCTAGTTATAAATAAATAAATAAATAGATAGATAAATAAATAAATGTAAAATTTAAAAAGCAAAACACACTTAGTACAGAAAAGAATAAAATTAGCAGTGGCAAAAAATACATGAAAGGGGGCTGGAGTGATGTCTCAGTAATTAGTGTGTTCTGCCCTCAGCACCCACATTAGGTGGCTCACAATTGCTTGTAACACTGACTCCAGGAGCATCTGATGCCTCTGGTCTCTATGGACATCTGCACTCATATGCACATACCCACAGTTACACTCAGACACACACACACACACACACACACACACACACACACACACACACATTCACGCACATACACAATTGAAAATAAAATAAAATTTAAAAATCCACAAAAGAGAGGAAGAAATCCAGGCCCCTCTGATGAGAGATGACCTCTGAGATGGGCCCCTCAGAATAAGTTGTCAGACTCCTGTATGGCCTACAGTCATGATTCTGTTCGGACTGGTTTTTTGGGGGGGCTCTTAGGAAATTTTTTTTGAAAGATTAAAATGTTTTATGGGGGGCTGGAGAGATGGCTCAGAGGTTAAGAGCACTGACTGCTCTTCCAGAGGTCCTGAGTTCAATTCCCAGCAACCACATGGTGGCTCACAACCATTTGTAATGTGATCTGGAGCCCTCTTCTGTATACATAATAAATAAATAAATCTTTTTTAAAAATGTTTTATGGGATGAGACATGGCTCAGTGGCTGAGAGTACTGACTGCTCTTCCACAGGACCTAGATTCAAGATTCCTGACACCCACGTGGTGCCTCACCACTGTCTGTGACTCCAGTTCCAAGAGACCTGACACCCTCACACAGATGTACATACAGGCAAAATACCAATGCACATAAAATAAAACTAAATTAAAAAAAAAAAATTCTTTTTTTTTTTTTTTTTGTTTTTTTTCGAGACAGGGTTTTTCTGTGTAGTTTTGGAGCCTTTCCTGGATCTCGCTCTGTAGACCAGGCTGGCCTCGAACTCACAAAGATCCTCCTGCCTCTGCCTCCTGAGTGCTGGGATTACAGGCGTGTACCACCACTGCCTGGCTAAAAAAAATTTTTAGGGGGTATGGGTGTTTGCCTGTATGTATGTCTGTGTACCATGTATGTATTCTGCAGAGGCCAGAATGAGTAATGGGTCCCCTGACACTGGAATTATAGATGATTGTTAGCTGCCATGTCAGTGATGGGAACCAATCCTGGGTCCTCCGCAGGAGCAACAAGTGTTCTTAACTGAGCCATGTTACCAGCCCACTTTAAAGAATGTTTTCAACGCGCTTTTCTTTTAAAATAAACGACCAGGCAGTGGTGGCACACACCTTTAATCCCAGGCAGTGGGGAGACAGAGGCAGGCAGATCTCTGAGTTCAAGGCCTGGTCTACAGAGTGAGTTCCAGGACAGCCAGGGCTACACAGAGAAACCATCTCAAAAAAAAGCCAAATAAAAAATGAATGAATGAATAAATAAAATTAACACAATAGATAGATAGATAGATAGATAGATAGATAGATAGATAGATAAAATCAAGCTAAGGTGCACATGACAACAATCCAACAGCACCGAAGGGTAGACAGTGAAAATTCTCTTTCTCTAAGTCCATATCCCCAGGAAGTCTCTCTGACGTCCAAATATAGACAAGCACATGCAGACTGTTTCCTAACGTGCTTTCAGTGCTGAGCAATCTTTTCCTCCACATGACTCCCAGGTAGAGGCCTTTTGTTTCTCTAGGCCTTTATATCATTAACTTATCTGCAGGTCACTCCCGCTCCTAGCTGTAAGAAACAGGCAATAGTGGAGGGTCTCACAGCCAAGGAGGCCGCTGCCCGCCTGGTAGTCTGTGTGTCCTGATGAAGTCTTCTGTAGGCCTTTCGTTCCCTGGCCCCCAGGACTACATAACAGCGGTTGTTACCCACCACTGCTACTCCTATACTCTACGCAGTAAACTGTGTTCTCACAAGAACCTGTTGTCATGGAGCCAGCCCACTGTATGGAGACACCAAAACACAGCAAGCCCTTGTGGGGCGGCTGTGGACCCTGACTCTTAGACCATGCTCTGTGCTGTCTAGCCCTGCTGAAGTGATGGTAGCAGCGTGTGAGGAACATTGTGTTCTTGTGCAAAGGGCTCACTACTTGAGTGTAGCAGCATGTGAGCTGATGATCCTGGGTGTTGCCAGGCTCCTAGATAAGGTGCATGACCTCAGATAAGCCATTCTGCTGTTGGAGACTACTAGGGCTCTTCTGTAGATCCAGCTGTGGGTCACACTGCCTAAGACAGTGATATACCAGGCACCAGTGGAACCTGTCCGTGTACATGGCTTGCACTGGCATCGAGGGCTGAGAACCTGATCTGACCTGTGTCCTGCTCTGCCACCTGCTCTGGGCAGACTTCTACCTGTGTGCCTCCAGTTCCTTTCCCGAAAAGAAAGAATAAAAATAACCCCAGGAGATATCTGCATTTCCCTTCAGATGTAGAGCTGGGTAGAACCTGTCGGTGTAGGCTGAATCCTAGTCCACCCGGGGGCCTGGCAATGTTAGGCAGATAATGCAGAGAGTAGGTATGCAATGTTTATTCTTTTCTAAAGCCTTGTGTTGGGTCTAGTAAGGCCCCAAAGTTCTACTTTTGCACCAAGGACTTTAAGACTTCGCAAGGGCAAAGGCCTACCAGTAGGGTCACAAGTGCCTGCTGAATGCTTTTCTACTGTTCTCGTACAGTTCTGGGAGGTCATCAGTGATGAGCATGGCATAGACCCCAGTGGCAACTACGTGGGGGACTCAGACCTGCAGCTGGAGCGCATCAGCGTGTACTACAATGAGGCCTCCTGTGAGTACCACTCCACATCCATCCTGACCCTGGCAAGAAGGGCCCCTGGGTAAATAGAGTCCTAGCATCCGTTGACCAAGAGGCTAGCAGATGGACTGGGAAGGAGGCGCCCAAACTCACAGTATAAAGAGTGACTACTAGGGAGTACGATGCAAATGTAGTTAATGATGGTGATGGCCTTGAGTCGTCCAGGGACAGGCAAGACTTGATCCTACCTGTCCTGGGTGTCAGTCATTACATCCATGGCCAGGCCAGAGCTTACCATGGGTCCATGCCTGTGATAGTTCCAGCCCTTAGGGTGAGAATGGGAGACTGGCCGGCTGAGGGCGGGATCCAGGGAGAAGTAGATAGAGTGCCCTGACTCTAGCTCACACACTGAATCTCCTCTCCTCTCAGCTCACAAGTATGTGCCCAGAGCCATTCTGGTGGACCTGGAACCTGGAACCATGGATAGCGTGCGGTCTGGGGCCTTTGGACACCTATTCAGGCCTGACAACTTTATCTTTGGTGAGTTCCCCTCTGATGACAGATGCCTGGGCCTGGCAAACCCAGGTCAACAGATGGATGTAGGATGTCTGAAAGGGGATGAAGTTAACTACCTATTCTTTGCTGGGACCCTGGAGGGGGAAAATGACTTTCCATTTTACAATTGGCATTGGAGGTCCAGATAAAGGATTCTGTGTAGGAAAGAATCCCTCTCAACATTTTACAAAGAATGAGGTATAAAACACAAGCTTTTGGAATTGTTACAGAGTTGTGGAGATAAAGGTAGGGTCTCTGGAGGACTCCAGTTTATGAGCATGTGTCAGGAGGTCAGGGTGTCCTTGAGCCTATGCCCAGTGACAGGTCCTCAGTGCTCACCCAGACACAAGAAGACAGTCTCACCTCACTTCTGCTTTCAAGACCCTAGCACCATGAGCCAGAGAAATGGCTCAGCAGGTAAAGGGGCTTGCCGACAAACCTGATGATCTGAGTTCAATCCCTGGGACCCAGGTGGTAGAGAACCAACTCCTTTAAATTGTCCTCTGACTTTAATATGTGTGCCATGGCACGTGCACACCCACACATGCATATGCACCCACCCACACACACACATATTCTCTCTCTAGAGAAACAAATGTGCTGTTGTTTTTAAAGATCTTAGCACTAGACTACGGGTGCCAGTTCTTAGCCAGTCCTCAGCTGCCATAGATGCTCAGGGTTTCTTTGTATTCTGGAAAAGAGGAGTATTTGCGTCACCTCTAATCAGGTGTCAGTCACATATATAGGAAGGGCTTCTATTTGATGCCAGTGGATATTTGGGTGGTCTGTTATAAAGCATAGATAGTGGACTGTGAAAGCTTTGGGCTGCTTGACCTTGGAGTCCAGTCTGCCAGCACTCTTGGTGTTCTTAAGTTAAAGGTGGGGCAAGTCTAGCAATCAGCCCAAAGTTCATGTACAACCAGCAAAGGCCAGCAGACACTGCTGCTTTCTCTTCCTGTGGTGAATGTAGTAGAAACGGCAGGCAGCACATCCTGGCCTGGAGCCTTCCCATTTATGTCATTTCCAGAGGCAGGGTGATTTAGTGTGGTTAAAGTTTAAAAAAAAAAAAAAAAGCAGTGTGATGATGCATGTCTTTAATTCCAGTACTTTGGAGAGAGAGGCAAGAGGATTTCTGTGAATCAAGGTCATCCTGGTCTACCTAGGGAGTTCCAGGACATCCAGGACTATACAGACAGACCCTGTCTCAAAAATAAACAAACAAACAAATAAAGTTGCTCGTGGGTGCCTTTAATCCCAGCATTCTGAGACCTATCTCAAAAAGAAAAAAAGAAAGAGAGAGAGGAAGAAAAGAAAGAAGAAACAGAACAGAAAAGAAAAAGAAAAGCGATTCAAGATGTGATTGCCTTCACTGGGCAGCTGCCCATCTGCAATAGAAAGGGCTATATGAGCCGAGGCAATGGAGCTCTAGCAGGAAAGGCTGCAGGAAGCAGAAATGAGCATGCATCAGACTGGTCTTTGTTTCTGAGACAGAGTCTCACTATACAGACCAGGCTGGCCTTGAACTCACAGAGATCTGCCTGTCTTTGCCTCCCAAGTGCTGGGATCAAAGGTGTGCACCACTGCTCTTGGCAGATTTGTCTTTGAACATTCTCATCTTGCTATGTGACTGGTGCTATAATTGTCCCATTCTGGAAAATGACCTTTTTTTGTGTGTGCATGTACATATCTGATGGATAAGTGCCTGTGTGTGATTGCACATGCATGTGTGGAGGCTAGAGGTTGAAGTCAAGTATCTTCCTCCATTCTTTTTTTTTTAATGTGCATTGGTGTTTTGCCTGCATGTCTATCTGTGTGAGGATGCCAGACCTCCTAGAGCTGGAGTTACAGACAGTTGTGAGCTGCCATGTGGGTGCTGAGAATTGCACGTGGGTCTTCTGGAAGAGCAATCAGTGTTCTTAACCACTGAGCCATCTCTCCAGCCCCATCTTCCTCCATTCTTTTAAATACATTTTATTTTGTGTGTATAGGTGTTTTGTCTACATGCATGTACATGCACCATGTGTGTGCTCTGCTGCCATGGAAATCCAGAAGAGAGCATTTGATCCCCTGTAACTGGAGTTATACACGGTTATGAGCTGCCAGGTAGGTGCCAGAACTGAACCCAGGCCCTTTGGAAGAACAGCCAGGGCTCTTAACTGTTGAGCCATCTCTCTCCAGCCTCGGTTCTTTCCCATTTTATTTTCTGAGACAGGATCACTCAACCTGGGACTCAATGGATGACTGACTGGATTGTCTAGTGATGGCTAGGGACCTGCTGTCTCAGCAGCCCCAGCACTGGGTTATGAACCCACAGCAATGTCAGCTTTTCTTTTCCTTTTTTCTTTTTTCTTCTTTTGGTTTTTCGAGACAGGGTTTCTCTGTGTAGCTTTGCACCTTTCCTGGAACTCACTCTGTAGCCCAGGCTGGCCTCAAACTCACAGAGATCCACCTGCCTCTGCCTCCCGAGTGCTGGGATTACAGGCATGCGCCATCACCACCCCATTGTGTCTCAGCTTTCTGATTACTTGCTACTACAGGCAATAATCTCTTTTAAATTACAAAGAAGCGATGCTTTTAGATTTTTGGCCATAAAGAAATAGACTGAGCTGGGCAGTGGTGGCTCATGAGTTTAATCCCAGCATTCAGGAGGCAGAGGCAGGCAGACCTCTGAGTTCAAGGATAGCCAGGGCTATCGAGAGAAACCCTGTCTGGAAAATGAAAGAGAGAGAGGAGGGAAGGAGGGAGGGGGAAGAAGAAGAGGAGGACCGGAAGGAAGGAAGAAAAAGAAAGAAAGAAAGAAAGAAAGAAAGAAAGAAAGAAAGAAAGAAAGAAAGAAAGAAAGAAAAACTGACCACAACTCCTTTATCAAGATAGAAGCGCCAAATAAAACTGGCAAAAAAAGAAAGTGCCAGCCGGGCCTTTAATCAAACACTCGGGAGGCAGAGGCAAGCAGATCTAGGAATTCGAGGCCAGCGTCTACAGAGCGAATTCCAAGACAGCCTGGGCTACATAGATAAACCATCTCTTGAACAAACAAAAGGGGGGGGGCGTGAGAAGGACGAGGGGGGGATAGGGTGGAGAGAAGGAGGAGAGAGAGAGAGAGAGAGAGAGAGAGAGAGGAGAGAGAGAGAGAGAGAGAGAGAGAGAGAGAGAGAGAGAAGGGGAGGGGGGGGAGAGAGAGGAGAGACAAGTAAGTTAGTTCCTGTCCCAGAGCGAGTTCCAGGACAGCGGGCAAGGTTTGCCTGGGCAGAAGTCCGCCCACAGCTTCTGTTCTCGCTCAGGATTTGCTCCAGGCTCCACCTTTGTAAGTCCGCCTTCTTTGGCTTGGGTCAACCCACTCTTCCGCCCCTGCTGGTCTCTTCCCTCCCTAGCACCACCCGGTGGCCCCAGCACTCCGTTCTTTTGATTCGCTTTGCAAGGACACGTGTCCAACCCAGGAAGGAGGAGAGTTTGATTTGGTCTGCCGTGGGTTGCCTGGTGACAGGCCGCAACGGGTTTGTCTCAGCAGGATCTTTAGGAGTTCAGAGGAACAGTAATGCCTTCAAGGGAAGGGGTGGCCCATCTGTTGGCGCCTACGCTCCGGTTCTAAGGGTCACTGGGAGAGCGCTGACAGAGGCCAAGGAGGCCAGAGTTGTTGCAACAGAATCAACAGATAATGCCCTTAGAGCTGTGGTTGCACGAACTGAGCAGAATTACCTAGTAGTTTTGGAGAACACTAGTTCAAAGTTGGCGGAGGAGAGTGTCTACACCCAGAGTGACAAACTCCTACGATCTTTGCTAAGCTTCCTTCTAAGTTAAGAACAACCTTTCCACAAGACTAGCTCCTTGCCAGGTGCTCTCCTTGAGGGCTCTACACATACATCTCATTGATCCCTCCTAACCACATTGCAGACATGTAGAGATTCGCTTGACCTGATCGTGATAGGAACTTAGAAATTCCTTTTGCTAAACAATGGACTTCCAGCACTCTGGAGGCAGAGACAGGGAGATCTTTAAGTTGTTTTGAGAGATCACCCTGGTCTGCACAGTGAGTTCTAGGCTATACATATTGAGGCCCTGTTTCAACAACAAACACCTCTTCATCTGGACCCACAAAGCAAGCAAGCTAAAGGACTGGTGTTCCTGCCTGATTTTTCCCTGTCTCCTTTGTCTTAAAAACATTTATGTCAGACATCTGCTTAACCCTTAGGTATCTTAGTCACTCCAGGAATATCTGTCTCCCAAAGGGGTTGGGGTGTAGTTTAATTAATAGGGTGCTTGTCTACTATTCAGGAAACCCTGGGTTCAAACCTAGATGATGTAAAACAAAACAAATAAACAAACAAAAAACTAGATGTGCTGTAATCTCACTTCCAGGGAAGTGGAGGTAGGAGGATTAGAAAATCAAGGTTAACCTCAGCTACACATTTAGTTAGAGGCCAGCTTGGGCTACTTAAAACTGCACAAAAACAAACATTTAAAAAGGTGCTTGAAGCTCTCCAGTCATCACTGCAAACCTGCACATCTCCTTGAGCTCCAGCAGCAGCACTTCACAGATGCATCAACCCAAGAAGAGAGCACCCTAAGCAGGGGCCATTATTGCATGGGAACCAGACTGTCTCCTCAAGCAATAACCTTATCCTGCAGCCCTAGAATTGGGACGATGATCACCCAGACTACAGTTTAAGGAAGACTGTTTGCACAAATGCAAGACTTGCTTGCTTACCCATCTATCTATCTATCTGAGACAGGGTCTCATGATATAATCCTGGCTGGCCTGGAATTTACAGAAATCTGCCTGCCCCTGCCTTCTTGGTGCTGGGATTAAAGACATGCACCACCACGTCTGGGCAAGGAAGACATTTCTGAAAAATGCTATACTCAGGGCAGTCATGGGGTGTGCAGCCCATTTGCATATGCTCCTATGCCTTCTCCTGTGCCCTTGACCTTGGGGTAGGGAAACAGAACCCCACTCAAAGGAAACTTCACCAGCAGAGGGTGGTTTTAGCTACAGATAGTTGGGCAAGAGCTGGCAGACCCAGCTGGAAGAGGGAAGGGATCTAAGGGGAGTATGACTGGTGGATAGGGCTGGTGAGAAGGTGAGAGGGATCAGAGCCATGGATGTGGAAGCACCTTGCTCCAGGAGAGAGGATATCATTTGACTGTGTCATCTCTTTCCCACCTGTCTTCACCCACCTCTGTTGGGTCCTGGAATTGTGCAAACAACGGGGAGCAGAACACCTGAGTCTAAAAATCAGAAGCAACATTCATTCTAAAACACCGCAGGAAAAGAAATTCTGACTAGTCAGGGCTACAGAGAATAATTTGACTCTGTATTCCTGAGGAAGCTCCTTTTTATAGCCAAAGGTTATACAAAGGGCAGAGAGTACATATTGAGATGTATGGCATTTTGGGGTTATTGGTGTCTTGAGACTTGAGCCTGCACTCTCCTGGCACCTCTGAGATCTCTGAGATAGGAGTGGGGATCCAGGATTTATGACTTCTGATAACAGGGTGTTAGTTTAAAATGTTTACATAATTGTGGATTCATTTAAATTGCCTTTCCCCTGCCTGGGAGAATGCAGGGCAAAGGGTCAAGGCAGCCATCAGTCCTAATACAGACAGAAATACGTGTATAGGCTACAAGTGTACAATTTTTTTCCATATTCCTGGGCTATTTACTTGCACACTACATCAGAGGGCTCTTTTGACAACAAAATCATAGTCAAACATGATGTTTTGTATGTGTGATCTCAGTATTTGGGAGGCTGAGACAGCCTGGGTTTGATAGTGAGTTCCAGACTAGCTTGGGCTACAGAGTGAGCCTCTGTCTCAAAAAACCAAACCAGCCGGGCAGTGGTGGCGCACGCCTGTAATCCCAGCACTCGGGAGGCAGAGGCAGGTGGATCTCTGTGAGTTCGAGGACAGCCTGGTTTACAGAGCTAGTTCAGGACAGCCTCCAAAGCTACAGAGAAACCTTGTCTCGAAAAACAAAACAAAACAAAACAAAACAAAACAAAACAACACAACAACAACAACAAAAAATCCAAAATCCAAAATCTAACCCCCCCCCCAAAAAAAATGTGTTAACTGACTCAGGTGATGGTGGCACACATATTTTTAATCCCAGCACTAGGGAGGCAGAAGTAGGAAGATTTCTCTTGAGTTTGAAGCCAGCCTTGTCTACAGCCAAGGCTACACCAAGAAATTCTGGTTTGAAAAATGAAACAAGCCAGGCAGTGGTGGCACTTGCCTTTAATCCCAGCACTCTGGAGGCAGAGGCAGACGGGTCTCTGTGAGTTCAAGGCCAGCCTGGTCTACAAAGTGAGTTCCAGGAAAGGTGCAAAACTACACACAGAAACCCTGTCCCAAAAAACAACAACCAAAAAGAAGAAGGAGGAGGAGGAGAAGGAGAAGGAGGAGGAGGAGGAGGAGGAGAAGGAGGAGGAGAAGGAGGAGGAGGAGGAGGAGGAGGAGGAAGGAGAAGAAGAAGAACAAGAAAAAGAAAAATGAAACAAAATGTGTTACTCTTCTGTTCAAAAATAAAACAAAATGTGTTACTCTTCTGTTCAACAGACAATGATACACCCAGTGATGTTTACATTAAGGGATCACTGAATGCTAAAACTTTATGTGGTGGGTTGAATGAGAAAGACCCCCATAGGCTCACATATTTCAATGTTTGGTCCCAGTTAGTGGAACTGTTTGGGAAGAATTCGAAGGCGTGGCCTTGTTGGAGGAGGTGTGTCCCTGCATGTGAGCTTTGAGGTTTCAAAAGCCTACACTAGGCCCCATCTCACTCTGTGCCTGCAGCTTGTGGACCAGATGTGTCTGAGCTCTCAGCTACTGCTCCAGTGCCATGCCTGCCTGCCTGCCACTGTTCTACCCTCCATGATGGCCATAGATTGAAACTCGGAAACTGTAAGCAAGCCCCTCAATTTAATGCCTTTTTAAAAATTCTAGGTTTCTCTGTGTAACTCTGGCTGTCCTGGAATTCACTCTGTAGACCAGTTTGGCCTCATACTCACAGAGATCTGCCTGCCTCTGCCTCCTGAGTGCTGGGATTAAAGATGTGGGTCACCAGCGCCAGACTAAGTGCTTTCTTTTATAAGTTGCCTTGGTCATGATGATTCATCACCGCAATAGACCAGTAACTAAGACACCCTATAAGTAAGAATGTAAACTGGCAGAACACCATTTGTAAAAATATAATAACAACAACAACAACAACAGTTTCCTAGAAAATTAAACACAAGTTTACCATGGGAGCTACCTGTTCTGCTGAGCATTTGTCAGGAGAAATAAAAGCATGTCTCCACACGAAGATGTGCACATAGACATTTATAGCAGATTTGTTTGTAGTAACAAACACTGGAAACAGCTCAGATGTTCAACAGGTGAGTGCTGTAGCTATACCATGAGCCTGACCATAAAGAGAGCAAAGCTTGGGTTGGGGATTTAGCTCAGTAGCAGAGGGTTTGCCTAGCAAGTGCAAGGCCCTGGGTTTGGTTCTCAGCTCTGGGAAAAAAAAAAAAAAAGGAAGGAAGGAAGGAAGGAAGGGAGGAAGGAAGGGAGGGAGGGAGGGAGGAAGGAAGGAAGGAAGGAAAAAAGGAAGGAAGGGAAGGGAGGGGAGGAAGGAAGGAAGGAAGGAAAGCATTACTGCCTGTTAGCATTCAGACTCACTTCTTGGAATCCTGGCCAATAAGCAGATAATACCCCGGCCTGCCCAGCATCCTGACATCATCCTACGTTCTGTTCCCTTTAAGAAAGGACTCCCACTTGGAAGGCAGAGCCAGGCGGATCTCTGTGAGTTCAAGGCCAGCCTGGTCTACAGAGCGAGATCCAGGACAGGCTCCAAAACCACACAGAGAAACCCTGTCTCGAAAAACAAACAAACAAACAAACAAACAAACAAATAAATAAATAAGAGGATTCCTTCCGCTTCGCTCTCTCTCTCTTCCCACACCCCGCCCTACCCCTCTCTTCTATTTCCCTCTCCCCTCTCTCTTCCCCCCACAAACTAAAACTCTCCACTGAGCGCTGTCTGTATGGTGCATCTGTGTTTGAATGGGAATGGCTCAGAGAGTCATGTATTTGAGTTCGTCCACCCTGGATCATAGCACTTGTTTTGGGAAGAATTAGAAGGTTTTTGTGTTTTTAAAACCCCATGCCAGGCCCAGGCTGTCCGTCTTTCTGTCTGTCTCTATCTCTTTCTCGATCCCTCTCTTCCTTTCTCCCTCTTTCCCTCTCTCTTGCCTCCAACTGTGAATCAGGATGCAAGCCTTTAACTATTGCTCCAGCACCAAGCTTGCTTCTGAAACTGCAAGCAAGCAACTTTCTTTTATAAGCAAGAGCTGTCTTGGTCATGGTGTCTCTTCACAGCAATAGAAAAATAACTATGGAGCTGGAGAGATGGCTCAGAGGTTAAGAGTACTGGCTGCTCTTCCAGAGGTCCTGAGTTCAGTTCCCAGCAACCACATGGTGGCTTACAACCTTCTGTAATGAGTTCTGATACCCTCTTTTGGCCTGCAGTCACACATGCAGTATACTGCATAAATAAATAATAATAAATAAAAAAATTAATAAATCTTAAAAAAGAAAAAGAAAAAGAAAAATAACTATGGCACTGTCATCCCCTAAATTTCTTTTTTTTTTAGATTTTATTTATTTTATTTTATGTATATGAGTGCTCTATCTGCATCTATGCCTTTATGACAGAAGAGGGCATCAGGACTCACTACAGATGGCTGTGAGCCACTCTGTGGGTGCTGGGAATTAAACTCAGGACCTGTGGAAGAGCAGCCAGTGCTCTTATCCTCTGAGCCATCTCTCCAGCCCCCAGATCTCACTTTTAAAGTGGTTCTCATGTTCTTACCCTTCAAATCTTAAGTCAAGCATCCAGCCTCCCTCTCCAACCACAGGCACCGCTTTATCAGCCTGTGTTCACTTCTTGGTGCTCCACACACACCTGATTGGTTTACTTCTTTTATCTGTCTGTCTGGTCGCTGGGTGCTGCCACCTCATCGAGTCTTGTCTGTATTGTTTTTTGGTGTTTTACCAGAGCATGACACACATGGCATAGAGTTGGTGCTCAATAAAAATGCTATTGAATCAATGGAGAAATAGTCCACATCTATGGTAGTTGAGAAAGAGGCAGACCTGGCTCCATCCTTGACTCTTTGAAGGAGAGGGACAGGTTCCACTGCTAGTGTGGACACTGGTTCATATCAGTAACTGTTACTAACTGGCTATGGAGTAGTCTACCTGCTGAGGAGACCATTTTCCACTCAGACCATTGTCATCTGGGGATTCAGTTGTTCCTGGGCCTGTGTGACTAGCACCTTTGGGCCCAAGCAGTAGTCTTGGCTTCCAGCACTGGAGAAGGAATACAGGGTGCTTGCCTTTAGTTCTTAGCTTTGGGGATGAGGAACAGACAGTAAGTACAAATGTAAGAGGAGCGATTTCAGACAGTGCAGAGTATGCTAGGGAAAGGGCCTCACCTTCCAGAGACCTCTGCTGACAACTGAGGATGGAGGCATTAGGGGAGACATTTGGCTGTCATTAGGAAAGAATGTTTCATAGAGACTGATCTGGAGAGGGCCCCAAGTATGGACTTGGCCCATTAGGGGTGAGGAAGGAGGCTGGGAGAGAGCTGGGAGAGCAGAGTCTGAGGCAGACTTCTTCCCCAGGACACTTCCCATTGCTGGGCTGAGACTTGAAGGGAGCTGAGCATGGTGAGGCTACCATGGCTGTGGTGGTTACCATGGAGTGGGTGAGGACTGGTTAGTCCTGGGCATTGGCGGAAGCCAGGCCTGACAAAGCATCTGGGGAATACGATCAGGAATGCACTAAAGTTTGTGGCCTCAGGTGGGAATGATTCACCTGATATCAAAGAGAGGGGTGCGTGGGGTGGTGGTGGTGGTGGTGGTGGTGGTGGTGGTGGTGGTGGTGGTGGTGGTGGTGTCGTCTCAGAATTTTGGAGCCTGAGATGCACCTTAGGTGTCTACATGTCAGAGCTGGAGTTGTGGGACGTTGAGGGGTTGCCATTGTGGTTGCCTGAATGCAATTACTAGGGGAAAATTTCTCAGAAGCGAGAAAAGTCTCATGGCAAAGGCAAAGCACAGCCGGGCGGTGGTGGCGCACGCCTGTAATCCCAGCACTCGGGAGGCAGAGGCAGGTGGATCTCTGTGAGTTCGAGGCCAGCCTGGTCTACAAAGCGAGTTCCAGGAAAGGCGCAAAGCTTTCGAGAAATCCTGTCTCGAAAAAACAGGAAAAAAAAAAAGGCAAAGCACCCATGACCCTGAGGCAGGAGACTTGGAGGCACTCTAGGGAGCTAGAGGGGCAACTGGTGTCATGAACCTCCTGGCCGGAGGCGGCAGCAGCGGGCGGCGGAGCCGGTACAATGTAGCAGCGACAACGGAGTACAGATGTTAGCACAGTGTGCATTTTATAGGATTTCGTCTGGGATGTTTGGCAGGTCCTAGAGGTCTGCACTGTAGACCCTTGACCTTGCCTATTACCTGCCTCTTCTGTCTCTGTAGGTCAGAGTGGCGCTGGCAACAACTGGGCCAAAGGGCACTATACTGAGGGCGCGGAGCTGGTGGACTCGGTCCTGGATGTCGTGAGGAAGGAGTGTGAGAACTGTGACTGTCTGCAGGGCTTCCAGCTGACACACTCACTGGGTGGGGGTACAGGCTCGGGCATGGGCACCCTGCTCATCAGTAAGGTGCGTGAGGAGTACCCTGACCGCATCATGAACACCTTCAGCGTGGTGCCCTCACCCAAAGTGTCGGACACTGTGGTGGAGCCCTACAATGCCACCCTGTCCATCCACCAGCTAGTGGAGAACACAGATGAGACCTACTGTATCGACAACGAGGCCCTCTATGACATCTGCTTCCGTACCCTCAAGTTGGCCACACCCACCTAGCCAGCCGGTCCGGTACAATGTAGCGGCAGCCAGGTAAGCGGCGGAGCGGCCTCCGCCGGCGCCCCGTGGGTCTGGTGGGGAAGCAGGCGAGGGTACAGATCTCCGCACGCAATCGCCACTGGCCGCACTCCGGGATCCGGTTTCTGTCGCGCGCACCCAGGGCGCAGAACTGGCAGAGGCCTCAAGCAAGACGTCCAGCTCCCGGCTGCCGCCTGCTGGCTCTCCGCTGTGCGCAAGGCCTTGGTGACCTCATTGGTCCCCGCATAACGTGGGGCAGAGCTTAGCCTCCACAGATGGGGACCCCCGCCCCTCCAGCCCCCGGGTGGCAGTCAGAGGCTGTGTATGGGACTTCCGACATAAGGACCACAGGGCTGTCCGCCCTCTTGCCATGTTGGGCTTTTTTGAGCCTTCGGTTTCACAGTTCATGAAATAGGTGAGGAGTGTCATGCAGACCTGCCCCAGTGAGGACAGGAGCATCCTCAGAATGAGTTTATATTGTAATGAGTAGAAGTGTGAGCCGCGCTTCTGGGGTGGCTTCGCTGCTCCTGCTTGGGTAGTTGAGAATGGTTAACACTGGCCCTGATTAGCCCGTATTTCCCGTCCATCCCTGCTACAGATAGGATGTACCTTGTCCCTTCTCAGGCCCTCCTGTGGCCCTTGGACTAGCACTTTTTGGTGACTGAATCCACAGTAATACATGGGAGGCTCTTGATATTAGAAACACGTTCTGAACTTCCACCTCGTACTTCTGATGCGTCCACAGTCCCTCCATCTTTACACAGAGAGGGCCGGCTCTGCAGGGGCCTGATAGGATAGAGTTTTGTTTTGCTTTCCCCTTTCTTGAATCTTTTTTCTTGGGGCCAGCCATGAATTCTGGGTGCAGAACACTGTGAGGTGGGTGGGGAAATAGATGGCGTCATACTCAAAAGCCAGCTGTTGCTTCCAGCAGCCTGTGCTGGGATGTTGTCTGTTTGTTCCCAGTTGTCAGGGCAATATGATTCTCCAAACTGGTTCCAGATAAACTAGGCTGACAGGTCAAATGGCTCTGTTGCTTAATTCACCCCCTGCTTTTGTTCCAGATCAGGTGGTGGCCGTGCCACTCAGGAAATGGCTAAGGGAACCATTTGCTTGGAAAGGTAGCCCCGAGGAGAGTTGCTGGCAAGTATTCTTGCCAAGGTCTTTGTACCCCTCTGACTATGTTCAGAAACATCAGGAGATTTCCAGGGAAGGTTTCTGGGAGTGGCTCCTGCACCCTTTGAGACTGGGCTGGTCACCATATGTCAGTGGATGCTGAGCAGCAACTCCAGGTTCTGGTGTTACCAAACTACACAGTCATCCTTCCCTTCTACCTCAGACCACTCCCTGACTTCCAGGCAACAGAATCGTATAAAATACATTTTATTTATTATTATTATTATTATTATTATTATTAATTATTTTGGTTTTTCAAGACAGGGCTTCTCTGTGTAAAAGCTCTAGCTGTTCTGGAACTCACTTTGTAGGCCAGGCTGCCTGCCTCTGCCTCCAGAGTGCTGGAATTAAAGGCATGCCCAGCTTGGGACTTTTTATTAATGAGTTTAATCATTACAACAATCCTGATAGTAGACCTCATGGATATTGTCTCAGTGGTTATGGAAATGAAACTAGCCTGTGTGTGAATTCTTAGGCAGAAGTTTTAATTGCAAAGGAGAGAGTTTGAGAGAAAGGGAAGAGCTGGTTTAGAGAAGCTCATTCTGTCAACAGAGAAAAATGAAGGCGTTTTATTGTTTTTGTTTGTTGGGGAGGTTGAGGGTTTATTAGTCATGAGACATTTTCCCTTTTTTTTTTTTTTTGTTATTCAAGACAATGTTTCTCTGTGTAGCTTTGCACATTTTCCTGGATCTCGCTCTATAGACCAGGCTGGCCTTGAACTCACGGAGATCCACCTGGGTCTGTCTCCCTAGTGCTGGGATTAAAGGCATGTGCCACCACCGCCCTGGCGTCTTTCTCAGTGTTGAAGGGAATTTTCCCATGTAGGATAGAGATAGAGATAGATGGGTAGTTTGTCCTTGGAGACAGCCTGTCATTATCATGTGCCTGGTGGAATTTTGCAATAGGAGGATGGGCAATGGGCACATC
Source organism: Onychomys torridus (assembly GCF_903995425.1). Lineage (NCBI taxonomy): Eukaryota > Metazoa > Chordata > Mammalia > Rodentia > Cricetidae > Onychomys > Onychomys torridus. The sequence continues at coordinate 51,460,143 of NC_050447.1, forward strand.
CAGAGAGTGCTAACAAGAGGGGAAGAACTGGGTGAACAATAGGCTTTACAGATTAAGGTCTGAGAGTCTGTCTCTTTTCCCCTGTGTTTATCCCTGTTACTGCTTTACCCTGCATGGTGCTATTACAATTCCTCTTTTGAGAAATGAGAAATTGGGAGCAGAGAAAGGCTGTGAGGCTGGCAGAGCTAGCACTCGGGTTGAGGCTGTTCATTTTATCAACATGAGGTGACTGGAGTGATCTATTAGAGTCTATTTTGGCTGCAAGAAACAACTCTCCCTTCCAACAGACTAAACAAGTTGACTGAAACCTAGTGGTGAGCAGCTCTGGGCTCGGTGGCATTGCTTTAGCTCTTGTTCCTTGGCAGTCCTCATTTGTAGCTTCTGTCATAGCTCAAGGTGGTTGTGACAGCTTCCTCCATGACATCTGCATTCCAGACAGAGGAGGAAGGGCAGAAGAAGATTCTGAGAAGTCCCAAGTGATCTTTCTGTTCCCGTTCTATTGATCAGAACAGTCACATTACCATGCCTCGGTGCAGGGAAGACTGGGCAATTGTTCGGCAATGATGATCCCTCACTCAGGATGAAAGGGTGAGTGAACACGGGCATAGTTTAATCTCTCCTGCATTCTGGCTAGTCCTTAGGATGCTTGGGAGGTGCTGGGCACTAGTCAGGGACCCCTGACTATAGTACGTTGTGTGACTTACCCAAAGTCATCAGCCCAGGGCACCTGCATCCCCTTAGGCCAGTGGTTCTCAACTTTCTTAATACACTGGCTCTTTAATATAGTTCCTCCTGTTGTAATAACCCTAACCAGAAAATTATTTTTGTTGCTACTTCATAACTGCAATTTTGCTGCTGTTATAAATCATAATGTAATATCTGATATGCGACTCCTGTGAAAGGGTCCTTCAACCCAGACCCACAGGTTGAGAACCACTGCCTTGGACCTTCTGTTAGCAGCAGCTGATAGTTCTTATCAGACTATGGCCTTCCCCCTGAACGGAGGCAAAGCCAGCAGGATGAGACCTCTAGGTATTCGGAGTACCTGCGGGTGTTAAGAGGAGTCGTCAGCACAGGTTCCCACTCCAGAGTGAGGACTGAGCAGGGTCAGCCACTCTGGACTTCGTGCTCCTATTTTTCTTTCCCGTGAAAGAGCGGGGGAAGGAGTCACAGATTGTCTTCTTTCTTTTTTCTTTTTTGCCTTTTTTCAAGACAAGGTTCCTCTGTGTACCCTGGCTATCCTGGAACTCACTTGGTAGACCAGGCTGGCCTTGAACTCACAGAGATCCGCCTGCCTCTGCCTCCGAGGCCTGGGATCAAAGGCGTGCGCCACCACCGCCCCTGTTGTGCTAAGTGTCTAGAACTAGTTTCACCCACCAGTGCCCGCCCCTGGGTGAGGAAACAGAGGCCGAGAGAAGCTGTGGAATGTGGCCCAACTAGATAAGTTAGGTAAGTGAAGCACTGCATTCCAGCCGCTTCTGTTTTATCTGGATATAGCCCTTCCGCCTTTGCCAGGAGCCACCAGCTTTGTATTCCCAACGTGGGCTGAGCTCCAGGGAGGGGGAAGAGTGCCTAGTGATCTTGAGGCTAAACACTTCCTGGTACAGGAGATCCCAGGACAGGAAGCTATAGGAATAACTCAGACTGTGTGGTTCGAAAGCAGGACTGGAATGCAGGCTCAAGAGGTACTAGCCCATACTAGAACCTAGAGGCATTGTTGGGGAGGGAGTGCCTAGGTCACCCTGCCAGTAGCAAGGCCTCAGATTTGGCTTCACTGGTGAACACTAGCAGGGATGGTATTTTGGGGTGCTCTGATTTATATGGAACACCTCAAGGAAGGGGACAGGAAGGAAAATCCAGTTCCAAGAGGTGTGTCTCATAAGAACAGGCTATCTGCAGGGGCCCGGCTGGCCTAGGGCCATGTGAGAAACTTGCCTTTTGAGGCCCATCAAAGAGCCAGTAGCCCCAGGGCTAGAGCCCTACAGCATCTGGGGCCAAAGGAGCGCTGCACAGGAGCAGGCACCCTAGAATAAGCCTGTACCCCTAGGCTAGCCCTCATCACTGGGGGTTCTTCTGAGACAACACTGTCTGTGGAGCCTGGTTAGAAGTAGCTGAGGTGGCCTGTGGGGAGGAGAAGGATGAGGCTCCTTTGTGGAGTTGCCCTGCACTATCTCCTGGCCTCTGAGAAGTGAAAGAGGGAATGAAAAGGGATGAGCCATGATGAGCTTGGGACTTGGACACTCATCTCAGCCATGCTGGGCCTTGCAGGTGGGATGCTATGGAATATGATGAGAAGCTGGCTCGCTTCCGGCAGGCCCACCTCAACCCTTTCAACAAGCCGCTTGGATCAAGACAACATGAACAGGAACCTAGTGAGAAGTCCCACGAAGTCACCTCTGAAGGTGAGCACTGCAGGGTGAGGGCTATATAGACTGACACCTTACACCGGCCTCACCACTCTTGCTGCCTGTGGCCCTTCCCGTGGGGTGGGCATAGTCACTTTCCACCTGACCAGAATGAACACTCTAGAGGGCAGGGATCCGAGTCTGGAGAATCACCTTTGAGTCCCAGGGCCTCACACAGTATGTGCTTAGTGAACACTTGGAGAAAATTCAGAGCCAAGATCTGGGGAGAAGAGTCGAATGGATGGAATGTCTGTGGGTAGACCTTCACCTTCTTGGGATCGGAAAGGGAGGAGGGTGGTCATTTGGATAAGATAATGAGAATCTTGGGACCAGAGTGGTTGTTTGGATGGCCTGAAGTTCACACAGGACTTCATGAATTGTGTGATGTAGACAGGGAGTGGTTTTTTGTGTTTTTTTTGTTTTGTTTTTTTTTTTCAGTCACACAGGAAGAATCTGCCTTAGAAATTGGGACAATTTCTGGCCACACCCAGTTTGGGGTGTTTCTCTGGCGCTGTCTGCAGACCTCCCTGGGCACTACACAGTATTGGTTCACAAGTTTTTGTTGTTGTTTTAGCAAAGCACCCAAGAGTCAGACTTCCTACAAGGGGATCAGGAACTGGAATCTTTTTCACTTGTAACTTTGATTAGTGGTTTCTGGTCTTCATAGTGAGGCAGAGTCGCTTACAAATGCCAACCAGACAGAAGCAGACAGCTGAGTGGTGCCTAGATTTCCCCAGCACCCTCTTTAAGTGGGCTCCCCAACACCTCTGGCTCAATTCTATCCGCCCCAGCTCCCTCCCCGGGTAATGAGAAAGAGCAGCAGGCAGACCGCTGCCACCTTTCATGCATGTTTTCTTACTCCAGAGACTCTGCCTGAGCTGCCCACTGGGGAGCCCGAGTTTCACTACCCTGAGCGCGTGATGGATCTTGGCCTGTCTGAAGACCACTTTTCCCGCCCTGTGGTAAGGTTTGGAGTCTAGACCCCTTACGTAGGTGTTATCCACATCACAACACTTCCAGGTGGCTAGTGGTTCAGACATTCTCATGAGCTGGGGTGCAGCTTCCTTTCTAGATAGCCACTACTGTTGGGCTCAGTGACTCCCAAGTCAGCCAAGTCTGCTGGGTTTCAAATCATGGTACCTGGCCTCGTCTTCAAAATCTGAGGGTCTAGAGACAGCTTGGAGAAGGGAAGTGGAGCTCCTCTTTCATTCATTCATTCATTCATCCATTTATGTATGTATGTATGTATGTATGTATGTATGTATGTATGTATATATGTTAATTTTTATTTGAGACAGAGTCTCACCATATTACTTTGGCTGGCCTGGAACTCACTATGTAGACCAGGCTGGCCTTGAACTTAAAGAGATCTGCCTGCCTCTGCCTCCTGAGTGCTGGGATCAAAGGTGTGCGCCACTACGCTTAGCTCGTATGTATATAATTTTTATGTGTGTGTCTGTACACTAGAGATTAGACTCAGAGCCTTAGGAATGCTCAGGAATACAACTGAGCTGTATCCCCAGCCTCAAACCCCTCTCTCTTTCTTTCTTTCTTTCTTTCTTTCTTTCTTTCTTTCTTTTTTAAGTTTTTCGAGTCAGGGTTTCTCTGTGTAGCTTTGCGCCTTTCCTCGAACTCACTTGGTAGCCCAGGCTGGCCTCAAACTTACAGAGATCCACCTGCCTCTGCCTCCCCAAGTGCTGGGATTAAAGTGCTGGGACCACCATGCCCAGCTCAAACCCCTCTTTTAAAAAAGATTTATTTATTTTTATTTTGTGTGTTTATGTGAGTGGCTGCGTGTATATATGTACACCACATGTGTGCCTGTGGGGCCAGAAGAGGGTATTTATCCCTTGGAGCTGAAGTTATAGGCATCTGAGAAACACTGTGTGGGTACTGGGAACTGATTTAATATTTCTGCAAGAGGAACAAGTGCTTTTTTTTTTTTTTTTTTTTTTTTTTTTTTTTTTTTTTTTTTTTTTTTTTTTTTTTTAGGTTTTTAAGACATCATTTCTCTGTGTAGCCCTGTCCTGGAACTTACTCTGTAGAGCAGGCTGGCCTGGAACTCACAGAGATCCACCTGCCTCTGCCTCCCGAGTGCTGGAACTAAAGGTGTGTGCTAAACCACCCAGCTTGGAGCAAGTGCTCTTGACTACTGAGCTCTGTCACTCCAGCCCTCACTCTCCCATTTTTAACTTTTCATTTTGAAATTAATTCTTCCTAAGTTTCTGTGGCTAGCCTGAAACTTGCTTTGTAGCTCAGGCAGGTCTTGAATTTTTTCTGCCTCAGACTCTCAACTGGCTAGATTACATGCCCATGCCATCAGGCCCAGGGTGTTTCTTATCTTTTTTAACATGTCTCACACTTCCTCTTAGCCTCAAAATGAGCTCCAAAGAGGAAGGAAGGGCACCACTACCTTTCTGCCTGGGTCTTTTGAAAGCCCGTTGTGTGGAAGGAGGAGGGTGTCTCTTGAGGGCAGAGTCAGCTGACACCTCCCCTTCCCCCCCTCCCCACATGCTCTGAGGTCTGAACCTGGAAGCAGAGCATTCTAGGTCTGGAGCCTTAGCTAGGCTCGGAGCTTCTGGGTCAGTATGTGAGAAAGCACTCGGAAGTGCTGGGTCTGGGGTGAGAGTACCTTCAGGCAGCTTTCCTAGCTTCTTAGCCTTTAGGCCAGAGACCTCTTCCTCATTTTCTCAGCTTTCTTTTTAGAAATGAAACAGCATGGCTAGAAAGGCTATTGGATTTGGATTTCTAAAGAGGAAGTCTGTGTGTGTGTGTGTGTGTGTGTGTGTGTGTGTGTGTGTGTGTGTAATGTTGGGGGCCTCTGGCATGTTAGATAAGCACTCTACAACTGACTAACACTCCCAGCTCTTAGACATCATTCCCACCCCCATGAGACAAGGTTTCTCTCTACATAACTTTGGCTGTTCTGGAACTGGCTCTGTAGACTAGTCTAGCCTGGAATTCAGAAATCCACCTGCTTCTGCCTCCTGAGTACTGGATTAAAGGCCTGTGCCCCTAGGGCCTGGCATTTTTTTTTTTTTTCCTAGAGCTGAGGACTGAACCCAGGGCCTTGCGCTTGCTAGGCAAGTGCTCTACCACTGAGCTAAATCCCCAACCCCAAAACATTGTGTGTTTGGTATATGTGTCTGTACATGAGTACATGATATTTGTTTGTTTGTTTGTTTGTCTGTCTATCTGTCTGTTTGTTTGAGATAGGGTCTCGATATGTAGCCCTGGCCAGCCTGGAATTTGCTAAGTAGATGAGACTGGCCTCGAACTCACAGAGATCCACCTGCCTCTGCCTCACCTGCTCCACCTTATTTATTTATTTTGAGACAGTCTCACTGAATCTGGAGATCACTTATTCAGCCAGCCCAGCTGACCAAGGAACACCGGGGACCATCCTGTTTCCATTTCCCCAGCACTAGGGTTGTAGACTTGTTCTGCCATACACAGCATTTTATCTGTGTGCCGGGGTCCCCACTCAGGTCCTTATACTTGAATGGCAGGTACTTTACTGATTGTCATCTTCCCAGCCCCTTGTTTTGTCTTTAGGACAGGTTCTCAAGTAGCCCAGTTTGCTTCAAACTTGTTATGTAATTGCTATGTAACTGAAGATGACTTTAACCTTTTTTTTTTCTTCTCCCTGTTTTTGAGACAGGTCTCTAGCCCTGTCTGTCCTCCAATTTATTATGTTTAACCCCCATCTTCCTGCCTCCACCTTCTGTTTGGATTACAGACCATCAAGGGAGGTTTATTTGGTGCTGGGGACTGAACCCAGGACCTCGTGTATGCTAGACAAGCACTTTATCAACTGAGCCAGCTGCGGAAGTTGTCTTTTGGAAATTCTCCCAAATTGTTTAGTGACCTGTGGATAGATCGGTAGATCCAGCTAGGAACAGGGAGCATGAGTGGATTCTTAAGTGTTGCTAACCCTCCTGGGCCTTGAGCAAATCTTCATCTGGGTGAAGGAGCTGAGGTCTGCTATGTGCCTAAGTACTCATGAGGACATGTCGGCCTACCTTCCATGGGGAGGGACTTCCAGGTGGTCATCTGACTGTGGCCTTCCAACCTGGGTAGGGTCTTTTCCTGGCCTCTGATGTCCAGCAGCTGCGGCAGGCAATTGAAGAGTGCAAGCAGGTGATTCTGGAGCTGCCGGAGCAGTCAGAGAAACAGAAAGATGCTGTGGTGAGGCTGATTCACCTCCGGCTGAAGCTCCAGGAGCTGAAGGTGGGTGCGGACCTGCTCTGCCACAGATGTGCCTGGAGCATGGCTGGAACCGTGGGAAGCAGGAGGACAGGGTGCTGTTGCCTCCTTCCAGGGGTGGGGAGAGAAAAGCAGGGTGAAAGTGTAGGCTACTCACTTCCCTGATAGGACAGCCCCTCTTGATTTGGAGGGACAGAAAACCAATCCTAAGGTGCTCAGAGCAAAGGGAGGAAAGATTGTTTTGTTCACCATTTGGGGGGAGGGCAGGAGTCCCTGTACTCTTGATCTACTTTGTGTTGAATCTGCCTTCAGGTAGGCACTCAGAGGTGGCAGAGATGACCTCAGCAACTGAAACCTGTCTTTCCACAAGTTTACCTTTCTCAGTGTGGGCAGGAGGTCAGTGGTGACTGGTTAGCCAGGCCTGGGTCACGGTCACAAGCTTAGGGACATAATTGATTAGACTTGGACTATGTATGTGCTTAGTCCGGAAACCATCACAGCTGTTGGTGATTTTTTTTTGGGTGGGGGGTGGAGCTGAGGATTGAACCCAGGGCCTTGCACTTGCTAGGCAAGTGCTCTACCACTGAGCTAAATCCCCAACTCCGCTGTTGATGATTTTGTGACCACCCACTGAAGCAAGTGTGTTGACAACTCTGAGTTGTATGACCTGGGAGGAGTGGTAACCTGAGGGTGTCAGCAGGAGGTGATAGTGTATCATAGAATCCACCACAGCTTTTAGTCCCCAGCCTGTGTGGTTTTTGGCTTGGTTGTCGTTGTATCCCTGGTACTGACTCTGGAACTCTGGGAGTTTAAAGCAGAATATTCATTAGGGACTAGGTAAGGATAGATATGGCAGCAAGCATATGCCAAGAACAGTGCTTGTTTTCCTCATGAAAGAAAACCACTCAGTTGGTCGAGGCAATAGCCAGAAGTATTAGAGCCCTAGCTCATCCTTTCTGTTACTCTGCCAGATCCTGAAGGGAGTCCAAGGTCACCCTACCACAACAAACAGAAGGGCCGAGGCAACATCCCTCCTGCTTACAGGCCCTTGAGACTGTACAGCACCCAGATGCAAAGAGGCTGGGGAAAGTTGGGTGTGTTCTTGAGGGTTGGTACCCAGCTACAGTTGTGTTGCTAAGGAGAGAAGGGGAAGATGTGTTTGGGCTGAAACTCAGCATCTCTGCTACAGGGCAGTTCCTGGAAGGCATTAGCTGACCTTCTGGAGTGAAGGGAAGGAGCTACAGCTTAGCTCACCTATGACTTTTCCCCTTCAGGATCCCAATGAGGAGGAACCCAATATCCGGGTTCTCCTAGAGCATCGCTTCTACAAGGAGAAGAGCAAGAGTGTCAAGCAAACCTGTGATAAGTGCAACACCATCATCTGGGGTCTCATCCAGACCTGGTACACCTGTACAGGTAGGCCAAGACCAAGACCCACTCCTGTAGATGCTCTGCTCCCAGACGTGGGTCATGTTCAAGTGACTTGTCCAGAGTGTACAGAGGAGACCAGCGTGCCTGCCTTCACTGGCCGCGATTCTAGACCCGAGCTGTTTAGTATAGTGCTGATGAATCACAGAAGGTTTTTGAAATTAAAATTCACCTGAGTTGAATATGTAGATTAGTTTTATTATCTACTTTGCAAATGCTCGGCAGCCACCTGAGGCTGGTGGTTACCGTATTGGATAGTGCAGAGAGAGTATTGCAGAATAATGGTACTGTTCTGTATGAGAAACCAGATTAGGAAATGGCATGCTATGTCAGCCAGCGCTAGAAAGGAAAATTGAAAGGGGATAATATTTATAGGAGGTACAGTGGGTACTATTTTTGGTAAACTGAAAAGACTCATATGACAGTTTAAGCAAGCACTTGGAGGTCAGGGTGCAAGCCAGGAGTATTATCTAAGGAGGAAGGATGTAGTATGGGGGAGTCTTATATGCAAGGCTCTGTGGTTGATGTGTATCTATTGCCTGTGAGTTTAAATACCATGTCTAAGGGGAGGTGTAATAGAGGTACCATCAGGGGAGACCAAGGACATTTCTATATGTGCAATGAGGACTATACATGGGTGCTGAATACTTAGACTCTGGTTGCTAAGTTGAGCTGGAAGGAGGAGAGGGTTGTCTCTGATGAAGGTTGAGTGTTGTGTGAGGGGTGGTTGAGGTCAGTGCTGGTTGCAGAAATAAGTGAGGAGTCAGGATGACTCATGCTGTAGTCTCAGCCCCAGAGGATAGAGTCGCTGAAATCTGAGATAGATGGAGACAACAGTTGGGATGTAAGAGAGGAAACTTTACTGGAAAGCTTAGGTTTGATGGATGCTAATGGCAGGTTGACTCTAGATGTGTGAGTCATGGTTAAGAGACAAAGCTGGGGTCCAGAGACATGAGGATCTTTGAGATGCTGAGCTACTCAGTAGTGCAAGGAGAAAGTCTTGAGTTGATGTGGACACTGGAGGGGCACTGATGGGGTATGTGTGTGGAGCAGTCCAGCTGAAGGTCATCCTAGGCTGTGGCGATCCACACCACAACTTTTGAGAGATGTGGGTGTTTTCCTACTGCAGGGTGTTATTACCGCTGTCACAGCAAGTGCCTGAACCTCATCTCCAAACCCTGTGTCAGCTCCAAGGTTAGTCACCAGGCTGAGTATGAGCTGAACATCTGCCCTGAGACTGGGCTGGACAGCCAGGACTACCGATGTGCTGAGTGCCGGGCCCCCATCTCTCTGCGTGAGTGAACGATGGGGTCCTCTTCCAAGTTGGGGGAGAACAGTGGCAGAGCTGATCCAGGAAGGGCACCTGGTTGTTGTGCGAGAAAGATGTACTACAACAGCTGAGTGAGGCCAGCACAGTCCATGCGCCTTGTTCTGGGGATGTCACAAAGGGAAGTTATTGCCATTCCTTCAGGCCCCATGGGAATAGACAGTTTCTGGCTGTTTCGTGACTTGTCCAGGTCTCTCCAGGGCTGATCTCTGACCTCTGACTACAGTGCCTTTGTGTTCCCACCGTCACAGAGAGCCCACAAAGGCAAGGACTAGGGGGAAAGAAATGATGCTGCACTGGGGATATGCTTGCTTAGCATATATAAGGCTCTTGGTTTCATCCCAAGTGTGCAGAAGAAAGGAAAATGAAAACATTCTAGAGATGGAAATATTAACTACTGTGAACTTGTGGGGTCCCTTCAGGGGTTCTTTCTGTCTTCCTACTCTGTTGTCTCATTTTGCTGAGACACTGGGATGGCCGAGGGCCTCCTGGATGAGAATGGGTACGTCAAGTCTGGGGGGCGGGCCGGGGACCCCTAACTCAGCTTACACTTTCCTGCAGCCTTGGTGAGGGAGGATAGAGCACAGGGTGAGAGTCCTTGGGCAGGGAAGGCAGGCAGGCCTTAATCCCCCACAGCTGTCTGACCTTGGAACAACCTGGCCCCCACAGGAGGTGTGCCTAGCGAGGCCCGGCAGTGCGACTACACTGGCCAGTACTACTGCAGCCACTGCCACTGGAACGACCTGGCCGTGATCCCTGCACGTGTGGTGCACAACTGGGACTTCGAGCCACGCAAGGTTGGCTTTGGAGATACGGTGCTTGTGAGGGTGGGGAGCGAGAGCAGGCAGAGGGTGGGCATGTCTGGGCCCCACCAGTCCTCGCTCTGCCAGCCGGTCACTCAGCTACCCTGCAGGTGTCCCGCTGCAGCATGCGCTACCTGGCATTGATGGTGTCTCGGCCAGTGCTCCGGCTCCGGGAGATTAACCCTCTGCTGTTTAACTACGTGGAAGAGCTGGTGGAGATCCGGGTGAGGCTGGGCCCCGGGGAGGGTTGGGATGGACTTGTCCCCCCATGGGAGGCTCTGAGCAGAGGAGGTGGGCTACTTTCACAGGCTCCTTGCTATGTCTTGGATCAAAAATGTTACAACCAGCTGGGCGGCTGTGGCGCACGCCTTTAATCTCAGCACTAAGGAGGCTGAGGCAGGTTCTAGGCCAGCCTAGTCTACAGAGTGAGATCCAGGACAGGCACCAAAATTACACAGAGAAACCCTGTCTCAAAAAAACCAAAAAGAAAAAAAAAAAAGTCACAACAATAAAAAAAGAAATGTTAAATTCTCTAACAATCTCATTGAAAAAGCAGAATCTAGGGTGGTGGCTCATCCCTGTGATGTTAGCATTAGGGGCTTGGGTAGGAGGATCACTAGTGTGAGATCAGCCTGAGCTAGATAGTCAGACAGCTTGTCAGAAAGTGTGTGTGTGTGAGAGAGAGGGGGGGAGGGAGGGAGGGAGGGAGGGAGGGAGGGAAGGGGAGGAGGAGAGGAAGAGAGAGGAAAAGGGAGAAAGAGAATTTTAATTCTATCTGTCAATCAACTATCATTCTATCTGTCAATCAACTATCATCTATCTACCTATTTACCTACCTGTACCTAGCTGGGGATGTAGTTCAATTGTTAGAATGAAACTTAGATGCAGGAAGCACTGGGTTCAGCTCCCAGCATTGCATAAATCTCCATGGTAGCACATGTAGCTCAGGCTGACCTTGAATTTGATGTATAGCTGAGGTTGGTCTTGAACCTTGATCCTCCTGTCTCTACTTCCCAAGTGTGGGTATACAGCAGGTTTGTGCTTCTACACCTATCTAGTAGTATATTTTCTTCAGCTCAATAGAATCAAAATGTTATTATAATACATAATCAATATACAAAATTGTCAAGCTATTTTATTCTCTTTTTATGTGTACTATAACTTTGAATTCTAGTGTGTACCCTATACTTAGAGCAATCCAAGTGAATGCTAGACATTTCAGCAGCTCTATATGGCTTTTGGCCAATTGTAGCCAGAAGAGTCGGGGCTGAGGTCAGAAGGTGCTGTAGTTCAGGCAGGAGTTGATGATGTTGTGGGCAAGTTAGTAGAAAGGACTTAGATTCCATGTTTTAGGGGAGGGGTCTGAGCCAGAGCAAGGTGAGTGGTCAAGGCCAAGGCATTGATGAGCAGTATGGGATCTGCCTAGGATTTTGGCCCACTGTGTTGGATATGATTTAGTGCTGACCTGAAGAGGTGGGATGGGCCCACTGCTTGTCTCTGGGACTGAGCTAAGTGACATGGATGGGAGATCTCAAGAGGCATGTTTAATGAACCTCAAGATCCTATGTAGTCCAGAAATTGTGATTTGCATTTGAGATTGGCTAGACCATTCAGATGTACGACCATCTTGTGGAATTTGAGGGCACCTTCCCCAGTCTCTACTGACCCTGCTTTCACCCACAGTATGAGGAGAAGCCACCCTGTGAGCATGCCCTATAAAGCCAGTACAAAACGAACCCCTTAGCCTTACAGAAACAGCCGTGGTGCCACCAGTGTGCCACGGCTGAGATGTCCACCTGTTGTCTGTGTCTGCAGAAGCTGCGCCAGGACATCCTGCTCATGAAGCCATACTTCATCACCTGCAAGGAGGCCATGGAGGCACGCTTGCTGCTGCAGGTCAGACTGCTAGAGGGACAGGTCTCAGAGAGCCAGGGTGATCAGATGCTTCCTGCTCAGATTCTTCAGATAACACAGTAGCTAGATAGGTTGTGCTTCTAGCAGCCTTCCAAACTTTTTATTCTGGGAATATCATCTAAAACAAACTGTCAAATATTCTACACACAACAGTGTTCTCTGATGATCTGTTTGGGAAACTAAGATAAGCCATCATGGTGTTTAGCTTTCATGGAGGTGGCCTTGACCTTAGCCTCCTCAGGCAGGTTGAACAAAACACAGGTTTTCAGACTCACCCACTGCTTTGCTCAATAAGTAATCTCAGAGACCGTTCTAAATTGTGGGAATCCTGAGCAAGACAGGCTCACTTTTGGAGAGTGGCTGACGGGTCAGGAAGGCGAGGGAAATAGGCAGTCTGTCAGGGTGCGAGCACTGCATAGAAGCAAGCAGGGCAAAGGGGAAGAACTGGAAGGTATTAAACAGAGACCAGGAGCAGGAAGAGGCATGGATGGCAGGGGAAGCTGCTGTGAAAGGTGGGGAGCACTGAACAGCGGTCGTGGCTGGAGGGGCATTTTAGGTGTGTGCAACGGGGGCATATAGATGGGGAAATGTTGCCCTGGCCACATCTTCCCTTTGGAGCCTCCCGGTTCTTGAGGTCCCTATACAGACACCCTGTGAAACTTGTGGTTTCCACAAGAACCCTGGGCCCTGACAACAGGAGTGGCCCTGGGTGGTGAATGGGGGACACTTTCTCTGCATTTGGGGTGGGGTAACAACTGCTGGGTCTTGGCAGCTCCAGGACCGGCAGCATTTTGTGGAGAACGATGAGATGTATTCTACCCAGGACCTCCTGGAGGTGCACATGGGCCGCCTCAGCCGCTCGCTCACTGAGATCCACACGCTCTTTGCCAAGCACATCAAGCTGGACTGTGAGGTGGGTGTCCCCATTCCCTCTGTGATTATGGCCCTGTCTAGAGGAGACTCTTAGCTGTTCTGTCCACCAGCCCTCAGGGACAGGATTGCCCAGTGTGTTCCTGGCCTGAGTTGGCATTACTTGCCAGTCATTAATACTGATTCCCTTTCCAACAGCGGTGCCAAGCCAAGGGGTTCGTGTGTGAACTTTGCAAAGAAGGTGATGTGCTGTTCCCGTTTGACAGCCATACATCTGTGTGCACCGACTGTTCAGCTGTCTTCCACAGGTGGGTGTGGCCTGTAGCTCACTCTCAGGCGAGGTATTGAGTCTCCCCCTGCCCTCTAAGCAGCATGCCTTCCATTGTCCCTGGCTGCAGCTGGTCCTGTGAAGCCTGCTACCTGGGAGAGAGAAGGTAGACATTGGGGCTTTTGCTGTCTGGTGTTCAGAGCCCTTTGCTGGAGTTAGGCTCTGATGTGTATGTCCAAATTAAAAGTTCCACTAAGGGGCTAGGAATGTAGCCTAGCATGCATGAAACCTTGGGTTTGATTTCTAGTGCAGACTAGAGCTGGGCATGGTAGTACATGTCTGTAATCTTAGCCTGAAGAGAAAAGTTTAAAAACCAAAATAACAAAGGAGTCTGCTGAGCCCATCATACTTACAGTTTGGGAACCAGGGGTAGAAGTTGCATTAGCATTAATAAATGATAAGTGGGCTGGAGAGATGGCTCAGAGGTTAAGAGCACCGACTGCTCTTCCAGAGGCCCTGAGTTTAATTCCCAGCAACCACATGGAGGCTCACAACCATCTGTAATGAGATCTGGTGCCCTCTTCTGGCCTGCAGTCATATGTGATGTATACATAACAAACAAACAACAAACAAACAAATAAATCTTTAAAAAGTAAATATAGCCAGGCGGTGGTGGCGCACGCCTTTAATCCCAGCACTTGGGAGGCAGAGCCAGGTGGATCTCTATGAGTTCAAGGCCAGCCTGGGCTACCAAGTGAGTTCCAGGAAAAGGTGCAAAGTTACACAGAGAAACCCTGTCTCAAAAAAAAAAAAAAGTAAATCTTAAAAATAAGTAAATAAATGAATAGGTAAGAGCTCAGAGGGCTGACAAGATAGCTCAGTAGGTAAAGGAGCTTGCTACCAAGCCTAGTTACTTCAGTTTGATCCCTGGAACCTACGGGGTGGAAGGAGAACCACCTCCTGCAATTTGTTCCTGTCATGACATGTGTGTGCCTACCTCCACATGTGCAAGTACACACACACAACAAAGAAAAAAAGCTTAGAGCCTGGGTATGATTGCTGGAAGCCTGACTCTTCAGTAGAGGCTAGCACCTATGTACCAGGCTTTGTGGTCAATCAGAGTTGGAAGCAGAGTCTGCTTCTGCTCTAGGGCTGTGAGCATCTCTGAGCTTGATCGCTTATTTTCAGGAAGATACTGAGCGCTAGCCCAGGATGTAAAATTTTCTGTGCAGAACCCAGCCTGTCTTTCTAACCTCAGGGACTGCTATTATGACAACTCAACCACGTGCCCCAAGTGTGCCCGGCTCAACTTGAGGAAGCAGTCACTGTTCCAGGAACCTGGTCTGGATGTGGATGCCTAGAACACTGGAGGAGACACCGGGCACCATATCCTCCCCTCTGGCTGTCAACCTGCTTACATTGCCAGCCAGGTGTTCATTCTCCTCTGGAGACCCTCTTCATCTCTTTGGGGCCAGAAGGAAGTGACTGCTAGCCACCAGGACTCTCATTCCCCGGGTGCTTGCTGAGACTTGGAGTTCTGTGCCTGGCTGTTTATTGCGTGTGCTGCTAAAAGGGGTCAGAATGCTGCTTCCGCCCCACTGTAGGACTCCTTAGGCAGGGGAGCCTGGGTGTGACTCCCCAGGAAAGTGGGAGTCACTCTACTATGGCACAGAGCTCTCCAGTCCTTTACAACCAATCTTTCTGGGCCTTAGAGAGGGCCCTGCTCCTGTCTACACTACCCTGACAACTGGTCAGAAACTCCAGAGGCCTGTCCAGTGAGACCAAAGGAAGCCTCCTGACTGAGTTTTATGTTTGCTGTAGATAATTTAGGTTCTACTTAGAGGCTTCTGTCCCTCGTAGCACCTTGTCTCCTTAGGGCTTCAGGTTTTTTCTGACTGGGGCTGTTCACAATGGTGTCCCACGGACTATCTCAGCATCTTGAGAGTCCTCCTTCTCCTTAGTCTGTCAGTTCTGTGTGTTTCCCTGCCCTGTTTGTACAATAGGGAGGGAGGGGTCTGTGGAGCTTTTCTTGGCAGATACACCTGCCAAGCCTGCCATAGCCTAGTCCACTTTATCCTGGTGCTCTGGGCTGGGCCGCTGGGGACTCATCCTAAGGAAGATATCTCAGTCTCCAGTTACATAGATGGGACTGTGTCCCAGGAACAGGTTCAAGGTTAGGTTAGCTGGTCAGTTGTTGTTGGCCAGTGTGGCATTTGGGGACCAAATTTTCCCACAGAAGTCTGTCTGCAGGGCTCTGCTTAAAGATGATCAGTTACTGAGTTTTGATGTAGAAGCCCGAGGCCAAGAGCTAGGAATATTTGCTTGAGAGAGACCCAAGCAGGAGCTCTATGGCCCATGCAGGAAAGTCTAGGCTTTGAAGGTAGGCATGTCCTATAGCTTTCCAGTGAGGCACATTCCACCTCCGTGCACACACCCCATAAATCTTAGGGTAGAAGATGTGTAGAGTCAAGGGGCTCTCAGAATCTGGCTTCTGTCCTTCTTCCCTAGGAAGCAGGAATCACTTG
Source organism: Onychomys torridus (assembly GCF_903995425.1). Taxonomy (NCBI): domain Eukaryota; kingdom Metazoa; phylum Chordata; class Mammalia; order Rodentia; family Cricetidae; genus Onychomys; species Onychomys torridus. The sequence continues at coordinate 51,475,889 of NC_050447.1, forward strand.
TATCTGCCCCTTTACTCCCTGCCTGTGAATTGTCTTTGACACACACAGGTGGTGGGCAGAGGCCAAGGAGTGTCACAGCTTGGATTTCCCTCACCTTTAATGAGGCACAAGGGACGCCTCAGCTAGCAAGGTGAAGCTTAGCTTGCTGGCCTGTCTGAGGGGTGGATGGACATACTGCCACCTCTTTCTTGCTCCTCTGTACCACCAGGTAGCTTTACTCTTATTATTTTTTCTGTTTCAATTTTCCATCTGGAAAACAGGGAAAGTGGAGTTGACCTACCTCAGGGTGGAAGAATAAGGATTCCTTTGCTTGTGATGTGGGTCAGCAGCAGGTCCCTGTCCTGCTTCCTCTTTGGTGTTAAAGAGGGTCTTAAAACCAAATGCCCTTTTCCCACACCCCCAAATCTTTGTGTTTCTTACCATTGTATCACATTTCTGTCCTGTGCTACTGACCCTTCCTGAACCTCCTGTGTAATCAGCATCACATGTTCCCAGCTATAAATCATAGTGTCTAAAGAAATGTTATTAGTCTGGTGTTTGTTGAACAAGTGTGCCCCCCCCCCAACAATACACTCCAAACATCTTGGCCTTCCCTATTTCATGGGTTTGAGTATGATATTTGAGGATAAATACTATTTAGGGGTTCATTGGGAGAAACATTTATAATGGTATCAGACAAGGCCTGAGCCTTTTCTGACAATGTATAGAGAAATTTCCCAATTTTTCTTGGTCTTCATTTGGGTGAGATGGGATGCCCACACATGGGGTTTAGGTTCCAGGAATTTCACGTATTTTACCATTTCTCATGTACTTGTCATGCAAGGAATGCTCTGTAATAGGAACTTTGTTTCTCTGAAGCCCTTGATTGTCTTGTTTACCTAAGTATGAGACCATCCCATTGTATAATCATGGCAGACTCGGCAAGAGCTCTACTCGAGCTCCTGGGAACATCACTCATCTCTGTAAGCCAGGTGCAGAAAAAGTGCCATGATTGCAGTTCAAGGCCATGACCTTTGCCCTTGAATAGTGTTCTTAATGCACTGGCTTCAGAGGAACTACAAACACACTTTCAGTATGTCCCAGCATGGTGGTGTACTCCCAAAGTCTCAACACTTGAAAGAAGGGAATATCGAGTCAGAGGTCAGCTTGAGACATAGAGTGGGATAATGTTTTATGATCTCCCCCGAATAGAACACCCTCAAACAATTCAATCTTCATAGGCTAAATTGCTGTTACCCTATGCCAGAGAGAAGCCTAAGCACTTGGGGTTATTTCTTTCCTTCTATTGGCACACCCACACACCCACAGAAGACTCAGGATTGAGATGCCGCCAAACACAGGTCGGGGGCTGTAGCTGCACTTTGGATGTTCTCCACCTAGGAATGCACAGCTCCCTTCAGGTTTCAAGTGTTAGTTTTCTTTTGATACTTTTATTTTAAAATAGGCAAAACTTGGGGTTGGGGATTTAGCTCAGTGGTAGAGAGGTGCAAGACTCTGGGTTTGATCCTCAGCTCCACATACAAAAAAAAAAGGCAAAACTTCCTATTTGCCCATTTTCTGGATTCCCTAAATGTTAACATTTTGCCCTGTTCATTTTGTTTTTATTTTCTGCGTGTACACTTGTGAGCATGTGTATGCCTGTATGTATGTGTGTGTAATCATTTGTTATTAATTTTTAGATACTGCCCCTTCTAAATTCACATTTATATTCCTCTAGAATATATTTTTTTTGGGCTGGAGTACTGGCTTAGCAGTTAAGAGCACTAGTTACTCTTGAAGAGGGCCTAGTTCATTCCCAGCGCCCACATGGCAGCTCACAACCATCTGTAACTCCAGTCCCTTAGAATCTGATGCCCTCTTTTGACTTTTGTAGGCACCAGGCACGCATGTGGTACACATACATACATGTAGGCAAAATACTCGTACACATAAAATAAAATAGATAAATTAAAAAAAAATTTTTTTTCAGCCAGGCATGGTGGTGCCCACCTAATTCCCAGCACTTGGGAGTCAGAAGCAGGTGGATCTCTAAATTCAAGGCCAGCCTGGTCTACAAGTTCCAGGACAGCCAGGGCCACACAGAGAAACTCTATCTCTAAAAACAAACAAAACAAAAGAACCCAATAAGTAAGTAAATAAATAATATTTCATGTCTTTAATTCACCTATCAAAGTTAAGATTTTATTCACAGGGCTGGGTGTGGTGGTGCACACACCTTTAATCACAACACTCAGGAAGCAGAGGCAGGTGGATCTCTGTGAATTTGAGGTCAGCTTAGTCTACATAGAGAGTTGCATGCCAGTCAGGGCTATGTAGAGAGACCTTGCATCAAAAAAACAAAAAACAACAAATCAGAAACTTCTGTTCACACCGGGGTGCAGCTAAACTGGAAAAGAGCATGTCTAGCATGCATGAAGCCTTGGGCTTGATCTCTAGCATAAACTGGGCATAGGGGCACAGGACTATAATCCAATACTCTCTGGAGGTAGAGAGAGGAATACCAGGAGTTCACAATGACCTTTGACTGCATAAATATGTCTGAGGGCAACTTAGACTATATGAGACTCTGTCAAAACAGAAACCAACTTAGGATGCAGAGGCAGGGGGACCTCTGAGTTTGAGGCCAGCCTGGTTTACAGAGTGAGTTCCAAGACAGCCAGAGTTCCACAAACCCCAAACAAAACAAAATACAACCCAAGTTGCCTTTGCTCCTGCAAGGTCAAATATTTGAATGACAAGTTGGTGGAACTGTTTAGGAAGGATTAGGAGATGTGGCCTTGTTGTGGAAGATATGTCACTGGGAGAGGGCTTTGAGGTTTAATCAGGCCCAGTCTCTCTCTGCCTCCTGCCTGGGTGGGCATCAGGATATAAGCTCTCACCTACTGCCCAGCACTAGGACTGCCTGCCTGCCTCCACACTCCCTGCCATGGTGGTCATGGACTCACCCTCTGAAACTGTAAGCAAGCCCCCAATTAAATGCCTTGGTCAAGGTGTTTTGTCACAACATTGGAACACTAGCCAAGACACCTGGCTAAGGTGGCACATTAGTTACTTCTTCATTGCTGTGCCAATACTTGATAGAGCAGCCTGAGCTGGGCATGATGGCGCACACCTTTAATCTCACCACTTGGGAGGCAAAAGCAGGTGGATCTCTGAGTTCAAGGCTAGCATGGTGTACATAGTGAGTTCCAGGACAGCCAAGAATCCACAGACAAACCCTGTCTTAAAAAAAAGAAAAAGGCCGGGCAATGGTGGCACATGCCTATAATCCCAGCACTCGGGAGGCAGAGGCAGGTGGATCTCTGTGAGTTGGAGGCCAGCCTGGTCTACAGAGCTAGTTCAGGACAGGCTCCAAAGCTACAGAGAAACCCTGTCTCGAAAAACCAAAACCAAACCAAACCAAAACAAAACAAAACAAAAACAAAAAAACCCCAAAAACCATAACTTAAAAGAAGGCAAGATGTAGGCTTATGGTTTCTTGAGTCCACGATCTTGACTCCACTGATTCTGGGCAAATGGTAAGGGAAAACACTGTGGTGGGAGAATGTGTATGAGGCTCTGTATTCCATGGCAGAGAGCTAGGACCACATGCCTTCAAAAGCATGCCATCAATGACCTACTTCCTTCTGCTAGACTCCAGGACCTAAAGTTTCCACCACTTTCAGAAACAGCTGAGGACTGAGTGTTTAACACATGAATTTGTGAGGACTTTTCATATTTAAACCCTAACAGGTATGTGCCAGCTTTCCCCATTATATTACTGTTTATGTCTTTGTTGATAGTATTAAATGTGGAGATATTTGGAGACTAAGGAACTATCTATCCAGTTCCTGTTGTAACTTCTATCAATTCTAGCATCCACTAAATTATTGCTTAACTTGGAGTATAATAATTGTGAGATGGTGATTGATTCTATCTGCGTTTATGAGTGAGGTTTTAGTATAGAGGTATCCAACCTTCTGACTTCTCTCGGCTGCAATGGATGAAGAATTGCCTTGGATCACATATTAAATATACAAATACTAGTGAAATGTGGAGCCCTGTTTAGAAAGTCTTAAAATCATTGAGCAGGTCCCAAGTTTGTGATCACTGATAAATGAATGTATCTAAGTAATATAACTTTATTGGTTAAAAAACAATTTTTTTAAATAATAAAAGTAAAAGGGGGGCTGGGAAGATGGCTCAATAGTTAGGAGCACTGGCTGCTCTTCCAGAGGTCCTGAGTTCAATTCCCAGAAACTACATGGTGGCTCTCAACCATCTATAATGGGAAAAAATTTAAAAAACAAACACAAACTTTAAAAAAAATAAATGTAAGAAGAGGGACACAGAAAACTAGTTAGATGTTTCACATGGTGTTTGATAAACCAGCTCATCAATATCTGGTTTGAATACCAGTGGGATGGTTCAGAAGGTAAGGGTGCTCGTTGCCCAGCCCTGGGACCACATGCTGGGAAGAGAGCTGACTCCTGACCATCACTGCATGCCAAGGCCCAAGGTGCACCCACCCCTGCTTTGGTAAGTCAACAAAAACATAAGATGTCTGGTGTGCTGGAACTAGTTGAAATTATGTGAGTTCTCAAATGTCAGATGTTTTGGTTCTAATTTTACTGTTTCATCCTTGAAAGTAGTTGCTCACAAATATAAGCACTTCTAAAAAGCAATGGCATGAATAAGGCATGATTATGAAGCCTAGAGCATTTGTTCCTGGGAAGATTCCATCTGAAAATTAGAAGGGATCTACTAGGTTGGCATGACGGCTCAGTGGGTAAGGGTTCTTCCTGCTAAGGCTGACCACCTGAGCTCCATCATCAGAATGGTAGGAGAGAACAGACTCCCACAAGCTGACTTCCAGCCTTCACACTCCTCCACTCAGAGAATAAGAGAATTCAAAACAAAAACAAAAACAAACAACAAAACAAACAACAACAACAACAAAACCAAAATGCCAGGTAACATGTTCCTGGAAACTGAAAATGGAGCTGTAAATAGGACAAAATATTGCTTTCCCAGAAACCCTGAAATTTGTTTTCAAATTCCTGTATCAAATTGAAAAGCAAAGCTACATATTTTTGTTATTCACAGGGCTTTGCTTAGGTAGTATATAGACATCCATTAAATAGTGTGCCTTAACTTGATCTTGCTATCATTTCATTTAAAATACTGTTATGATTGGAATCATTGCATTGATAAATTGGATTTCACCTTGAAGACACATGTGTAATTCTGGAACTCGCTTTATTGACCAGGCTGGCCTTGATCCACCTGCCTCTGCCTCCTGAGTGCTGAGATAAAAAGCCTGCACCACCACACCTGGCTGACACTGTCCATTTTATTCTTAAGTTCTGGCACTTTTATTTTTTATTTTTTTGGTTTTTCAAGACAGGGATTCTCAGTGTAGTTTTGGAGCCTGTCCTGGAACTCGCTCTATAGACGAGGCTGGCCTGGAACTCACAAGAGATCTGCCTGCCTCTGCCTCTGGAGTGCTGGGATTAAAGGCCTGTGCTGTCACTGTCCAGGCGGTTTTTTTTTTTTTTTTTTTTTTTTTAAAGATAGGGACTCTCTAAATAGGCCTGACTGTCTGACGGTCCTGGAACTTGCTCTGTAGACCAGGCTGGCCTCAACTCAGAAACCCACCTGCTCCTGCCCCTGCCCCCTGCAAGCTGAGATTAAAGGTATTCATTGCCACACCTGGCAAGTTTTTAAAAACTGATTTTAAAACTTTGTGTTTGAGTATTTTGCCTGCATGTATGTATGTGCACCATGTTTATGCCTGGTGTTCACAGTGGTCATAAGAGGGCAGCAGATCCCCTTGAACTGGGGTTACAGATGCTTGTGATCTGTCAGGTGGGTGTTGGGAATCAAATCTAGGTCCTTGGCTAGAGTTCTTAACTGCTAAGCCATCGCTCCAGCTCCCAAGAACTTTTCTGATATTATAAACTACTTTATAACATGACACAAATCATAAAAATCTTTTCAACATTTCGTCTTGACTAAGCCATTTACTCCAAAAAGAAAATGATGTCACCATAGGCAGCATGGACACATTGAAGAAATTCTTGGGCCTGACACTGTAGCCCTGGCTGGCTTGGAATTGGCTTATCACTTGTAATTTGATGTCGAGGATAATTACTTCCTTTGCTTTTGGCACTATGGGTGACAAAGGCATCCAGGGGACTTTCCCCAGGCATTTCCACCTTTGAAACATAGACATAGCAGCCTCCATGCTCTTAGAATGTTATCGTTACCCTGTACTACCCTGAAGAACTCGGGTGCAGCAGACACCCACGAAGGAGCACAATTTGTCCAGCCCCACTGTCCAGAAACTGGTTCGTTCTGCATTCCCAGGGGCCAGACGCGCCTCCCTAGTGTCGAGCCCACATTTCTGGTCAGCAGAACTGCAGGCGAAGTAAAACTGACGTGGCTGCATATACCAACCAGCTAACCAATCAAAACGAAACAAAGGTCCCCGAGGGATAACAATCACGCAAGACGTGTACCAAACAGTTCCTTTGTTCACCAGAGGTCGAAGCACGTCTAGGCTAGATGCGAAATACCGGGAAACACCTCTAACCCACGGAAGGAGAAGCAAGCTCTAAGAGTTGTTAGGTGACCCGCCCAAATGACTGGTGTCATTGACAATGACACATTTAAAATACGTCTAAATGCCTTTGGTGCCTAGGTCCGGGTCACCTGTCATCAGCCATCAAGCCGCGCAAAGCCACACTCCCGTTCAGGATCTTAAAAAGCAGGGCTGCGAATTGGCCACCTAGAAAGAGGGTCCGAGCCAATGCTGTGGCCTGCTGCGCACGCGCGCGCACCGGGGCGTGGCGCACTATGACCCGTCTGCTGCGCGTGCGCGCGCCTAGGCGGCGCGAGTTTAGGGCCGGGGGATGTTACTCCGGCTGGTGGGGGCGGCGGGCAGTCGGGCCCAGCCCTGGAGTTTCTCCAAGTTGTGGCGATGTGGCGGCTGCGCAGGAAGCGGCGTGGCGGTCTGGAGCAGCGTGAGGGTCGGTGGCATTGCTCGGCAGGTGAGCAGGGAAGCGCCCTCCACAGGTTTCAGGCGGCGTGGTGGGGGCTTCACCGGACGTCGCAGTGACGTCATCCGCCTGCGGCTGGGTCGGGGGCAGCCACTTCCGGATTTCTGGTTTAGACTCCACCAGTGTCTACCTACCGCTGATCCTAGCACTTGAGGGTTTGCAATATATCTTTCAGCTATTTTTTGGGGGGGGGGAGGGTCCCCATTGAAAAGGTAGAATTCATTCATTAAAGAGGTGTAGCTCTTCACGCTAAGCAGAGAAAGATGGTCACCATAGGATTCGTGCCATGAATGTTTCGTTCTTAGTTTAACCTTACTACATATTTTACCATCCCTCACATAGAACGTGCATCTGCTATTACAGTAAGCAGACTCACTGTCCTATACCGCATAGAGAAAGGAATATTGGAATTACCCATGCGGATTCTCCATCTTTAAATAGATCTGTCTGTGTTATCACTCGTCACAGGGGCCGTACAGCTGTTCTTCCTCAACTCCTCTTTGCTTCTGTTGCTCCCCCCCCCCGCCTTTTTTTCTTGTCTTTTTTGTTTTTTTGTTTTTGTTTTTGTTTTGTTTTTCGAGACAGGTTTCTCTGTGTAACTGCCCGAGCTGTCCAGGACTGTTGTTACCTCCTTTTTTCTTCTTTTTCTTTTTTATATATATTTATTTATTAAAATTTTTTTCATTTTACATACCAACCCCAGTTCCACCTCCCTCCCACTCTACCTCCATCCACTCCTCAGAGTGGATAAGGCCTCCCATGGTAGTCAACAAAGTCTGGCATACCAAGTTGAAAGAGAGCCTAGCCCCTCCCCATCGTATCAAGGCTGAGCAAGGTATCCCACCACAAGGAATGGGCTCTAAAAAGCCAGTAACTGCCCGAGCTATCCAGGACTGTTGTTACCTCTTAATATGCCGTAGTGTTGTGTAACTTTGGATGAGCAAATGTCCATTTACCTCAGGGCACTCATGACAGGTCAAAGAAATGATTCCATCTCTCTAGCTTTGTGAACTAATGAGTTTATTGGAATTAATTATGGGGGCACTGGGGAAGAATTTCAGGAATGAGTCAGTCAAAAGCAGTTTATCATTAAAAGTCACACACATAGGCAACAACCCAGGGAAAATGCATTCCCGGAGCTCCCTGCAAAATGAACAATCAGTGCCTCTACAGAGGGTCTCATCTCCCCAGCAGTTGTTTACTGCCTGTATAACTTTGTGGATGGGCCTTGTGAACCTTGTAATTTCCTGAGCATAAGGTTTATGAGCGTCTTGAGTTTTAAGAGCTTCCCTCCTTCCTCCAGGATCGAATCTCTGGATCTGGAGAAAATAGCTTCACAAACCGGCTAGGGAAATGCTCACAGGTTTGTTTCTAGCACTGTCAGCTGCAGGGTTGTTTTGTGTTCCGTGTTGCAGATCCTGTTCTGGTGGTTAATCTGTTGAAGATCAGTCATATAGTGAGTGTTATAGGTTGTTGTCCTATAGTCCACAATCAGTCACCGAACTGCTGTGGACCTGTATCTTTGTGAAAGAAGTAAGTTGAATGGTCTTTGAGTTGATTGTGTCATTTCCCACGGGTGAATAAATGTCTGTTCACGCTAGACAGAGCACTGGTAACAGACTAAAGAAATGATGTTTTGTGACACTTGTCCTTGGAGTCCTGAATGAACATCTGCCTACCTCAGATAGGGAACTGACAACAGACCAAAGTTATGGGTAGCATCGAAGTCCAACGTGGTGAACCAATAAATGGAGTTACTTACAGGAACAGAAATGACTCAGATTCAGATGCATCACCAAAGGCCACCCAAGCATGAGAGAAATTCTGCTCACAAAAGCTAGAAACCTGGAGCACACTGCACAAGTTTCAGGTAGTTCAGCAGGTTGGAGAGTGTCCATTTCTAGTGGCTCGGTTGATCTGAGATCAGGCATCTCAGCTGTCTGAGAGTCTTCTAGGCACCTTGGATGGCCTCTGCTTCATCCATGTTGCGAGGCTACTCTGCTTCTTCTAGGCAGTTCAGTCTATCTTTATTGTGGTGTGTCTTCTCTGAGAGTGAGTCTCAACAGTCTTTGCTGGTGGTGTATTTTGGGAAGGGAAGGGTCTAATGAATCTTGTTAACTATGGGACTCATGCCACTGAAGTTAGTTGGATTTTGTCTGGAACATCCTCAATTAGTTAGCTTGAATTTCTAAATGAAACTTCATTATTCTTAGATCAACAAAGCTCACTTCAAACACACAACTCTTGAGGCATAAGATATAATTTTGGTTCTCAAGATATTTTCTCTTGGGCTGGCTCCATTTCCTGTATGCAGCTCTCCGTATCTCACGGCTGTAGCATCTCTAGCCTCTTGGTATCTCTAACACGATCCAGACGTCTCTTTCACTGCTTCACAGAATGGCCTCTCATGGTTTCTGGCCCTCTCCAGCCTTCATGTAGGCACTGCCCTGCCATATATTGTCTGGCCTCAACAGCTCTCCTTAACCGCAGAGGAAGATTCCATAACCTCTTTACTCATGTATCCTTCATAACTCTAAAGCCAGAACCACATGCATCTACTGCCAAGTTTAGCTGCCAACTTGGGATGAGCCTTGGCCCCTTCAAATCACATTTTCAGCTTGTTTGATGTATTTTCCCTTCCTAGGATCAGGAAATCCTTTTACAAGTTGGAAGTTTAGCTGGTTGGAGTCTTGCCCTCCCTTTATTCCAGTGCAGATCAGGCCACACACCCCACACCCTCCCAGCTCCTTCTCTCTGTCAGCACAAGCCTTGGCTCCAATGTTACATTTCCTGGTGATCTTTTTCTTTTCAAGTTGTACATTTGTATTTCTTTTTTTGCCCTACTTTGCTGCAAGCCACAGGAAAACATAATGGGATTCAGCTACTATCACAAAAGCTACTACTTGGAAAAGTCAAGGACTTCTCCAAAGGTCAATTCATGGCTTAAGTCTTGGTGATATTTTAGCTTTCGTGTGTGTGTGTGTGTGTGTGTGTGTGTGTGTGTGTGCGCGCGCGTGTGTCTATTAGCTGGCTCCTAAAATGATTTTCTAGTGTGCTTCCAAGAACTCCTAACAGTATATTTATCTAAATGTCTATCAAGCATCCAAGGCCATACAAAACAACATGTGTATCCTAGGTCAGGCGGATAGCTTTATTTCTTGTGCAGTTCAGGGTGAGACCCTCCTTTCTTATACAGCCTTACTAATAGACCCCTCACTTCTTACCTAACCATCTCTAGAAATGTAGACTGAGCACATAGATCCCCTTTTTGATATACTAGCCAGTCATTAGCACTCATTTGACCTCCTCTTTACCACCCCCATTTTGGGTTGTAAAAGAAGGCCTGACAGTCTCTACCTGAGGAAAATTCTTACCTACCTTTATGACCCCATAGAATTCAAGCCTGGTGATCTTGGTTGCTATTGCTTGGGTTTGTAACTGGATTCCTGGGAGACTTAGGGGGAACGTTGAGATGGAGAATGGAGAGGGATAAGGAGGATTTTGACCAGAGAGAAAGTGTGGACAAGATGGAAGATGAGGAAGAGTCAGATGGGGAAGTACGAGCTGGGTAAGAATGAGATAAAAAGGACCTAGATGAGGCAGAGCTAAGACGAGAGAATTCAGACAGAACTTAGAGGGGAGAGTAGACTAATGTAGGGAAAAATCAGGCAAGAAAGGAGCTAGGCTTGAGAGCAGAGCTGAAGCTGTGTGGAGAGAAGTGACTCAGAATAAAGTGTATGGACTAAAGAGCTTTGTGTACACAGATTCATTTCTTTTCATCAAAGATTAATTACCAGCTGGTTGTAGATTCTTCCTGGACCCTGGGAGGGGACTATCGAGGGGCTGGACCCCCCATAGTCCTCGATACTACTTACTTTCTTTCATTGTAGACTTGTGTAAGGGTGATTTTTAATAACCATCTGGCAAAGTCAGTATCAGGCTGTCTTGAAAACTCCTCCACCAAAGAAAATAGTCCATTACTTTCTAATTTAGCCTCAGACAGAATCTTAGGATGAAGGCGGAAGTAGCCACATTCTGGGCCAAAGTGTCACAGGCATGCCTCGAGTCCAGGTGCTGTTAAAGTCCTCCTTCCCTCTGAAGCCTCTTGAGCTAGGCCTCCACATGGCCTTCGGCACTGTCTTCCAGACTCCATCTAGGATGGCCCATTAAGCTCTGCTCAAAACATTCAACCACTTTCTAGTCCATAATACCAAAGTCTTCCATGTCCCTCAACAGCAGCGACAAAGACAAAACAAAGGGAACACCCACACAGGCAGGTCTGTCACAGCAGTGGCCCACTGCCCGGTACCAACTTCTGTCTTAGTTAGGTTTCTATCCTGCTATAAAACACCGTGACCAGGTCAACTTACAAAAGAAAACACCTATTTTCGAGACAAGTTTCTCTGTGTAGCTCTGGCTGTCCTGGAACTCAACTCTGTAGACCAGGCTGACCTCAAACTCAGATCCGCCTGCCTCTGCCTCCTGAGTGCTGGGATTAAAGGCGTGCGCCACCACTGCCTGCCTGGATATTATAACTATAAAAAAATCCTTTGTGAGTTTTTACAGTGAATTTAGTTCATATTTATTCTGTTTGAATATCTAAGTGGGAAAACAACAAGCCCACACCTCAGTCCGAATTCTGTCCTGTCTTGGCTGCTTTAAGAAGATACTGTATCGCATTGCAGAAACAGCCTCATGGGCTCTCTTTTCAGTGTCATCAGGGGATATGCTTGCAGCAGTGGGCTCTGCAGGAAAGACTGACTTCGTTTCCTCCAAGGCTGTGTTCAAAACCCCCCAAAGGTATGGTACCTCATTCACTTTCTGCCTTCACTAGCGGCATGAATTTTATGGGACTAGTGTGACTTGCTCAGGGTGTCTCCCACAGTGACTGACCAGGTGGCAAGGGGGCGTGACAGCTAGCATGCTCACATTCTTCCCTTTCTAGTTTCCGCCTTGAGCCACACGGTAGCACCTCCATGCCTTTGTCACCTTGATACCTCACTGACACTGGCAAAAGAGAAACTGTCACAGAAGGGTGTCACGAGGTGAATCTCTTGGGGGGTGTGGGAATTCATGTGTGTTTCTGCATCGTTGATTCTGAGGATCCAGCCTCAGGTTTGGAAAGGAAAACAGGTAGACTAGTTACCTGGAACATAGTGGTCTATTGGAGCCCTTCAGAGTAAGTGTTCTGAGCGGAGGGACTGTATTCAGAGAAGCGTTTGGAGACCTCTCTCTCCAGAGAGTAGAAGAAATATTCCTTAGTCCATATGTCTGTGTGGACCTGGGACTGCATGTTGCTTTGATCAGGCAAGAAGAAAGGCAGGAAGGACAGCTAGCTTTCTTACTTTATCAGCCAGAGTTGAGTGTATTCCTGCTTTTCTGAGCGTGTGTGTGTGTGTGTGTGTGTGTGTGTGTGTGTTTGTGTGTGTGTTTTCCTTTTAAAAATACCACAACCTCTCCCTTTTGTCCCTAAGGATTTGAGAAATATTTTAAGAATAAGAAGAATGGAAGAAGTACAGACCCAGGAAATTCAGTAGCTCCAAAAAAAGGTAAAAAGGCCAGTTTGGTAAGTCAGACTATCAAGTTCTACATTTGATTATTTTTGTTTTTTTAATTTTTATTTTAAATGCTTAAGTGTTTTGCCTGCATGTGTGTTTGTGTACCACATACATGCCTGGTGCCCAGAGATGCCAAAAAGATCCCCTGGAACTGGAGCTACAGACAGTTGTGAGCTGCCAACTGGGAGCTAGGAATCAAACCTGGGTCCTGTCTAAGAGTTTCCAGTGCTCTTAACCACTGAACTCTCCAACCTCTATGAGTCATTCTTAAGTTGCATCGCAGTTTGGTGATTCAGATGGGTTTAACAGGTGTGTTTCACCTGCTTAGGTACCTAGGAGCATTAAATAGTAAGAAACACATACAAGCTAATTGGGAGGTGTAGTGTACATCTTGCTACCAGTTTTTCATTTTTCTTTTTTTTTTTTTTTTTGTTTTTCAAGACAGGGTTTCTCTGTGTAGCTTTGGAGCCTGTCCTGGATCTCATTCTGTAGCCCAGGCTGGCCTTGAACTCACAGAGATCCACTTGCCTCTGCCTCCCGAGTGCTGAGATTAAAGGTGTGTGCCACCACCACCCAGCCTTAATTGATCTTAATAATAAAAACCCAGAGCCAGATATTGGGTAAGTGTTGAAAGATCAGAAGTAAAGGAGACGGCCACTAGAGAGACTCCTTACCTTTACCGAAATCTTAGGCCAAAAGGGGGCTGAGCTCCTGTCTCCTCCCGCCTTATATTCCTCTCTCTGCCCAGCCATATCACTTCCTGTCTTTACCTCCCTAGTGCTGGGATGAAAGGTGTGTGACTCCCAAGTACTAGGGTCAAAGGCAGGAGATCCCAAGTGCTGGGATTAAAGGCATGAGCCTCCACTGATCTTCCTACTTCCTCGTCCCTAGTGCTGGGATTAAAGGTGTGTGCCACTACTGCCTAGCCTCTATGGTTAACTAGTGGCTAGCTCTGCCCTCCGATCTTCAGGCAAGCTTTATTTGTTAGAGCACAAACAAAATATCACCACAATCATTAATTCATGTTGCCATTTCTAGTGTCACTGTAGCCTCTTCTGGACTTGCATGATACTGTTTTAGGGTTGTTGGAGTGGTGATATGTAGAGAAGGACTTGTTCTGACCTAGAACTTGTATGAATATTGCAGAAAGAGGCTCAGGGGACTCTACTTCATTATTGTCCATAAGTCAAAAGTGTACACATGGGCTGTACATAGTGGTGCACGCCTTTAATCCCAGCACTCGGGAGGCAGAGGCAGGCAGATCTCTGTGAGTTGGAGGCCAGCCTAGTCTATATAACAAGTTCCAAGACAACCAGAGCTGCATAGTGAGACCCTGACTCAAAAAGAAGAAAAAAAAAAAATGCACATGGCAGGTTTTTCTGCATACTGATACACTGTTCTTGATTGCAGGCGACATGCATCTTGAATCTCTTGAGAAGGCATGTGCCTGTGTCAGCCTGCTTCTTTTTTTCCTCCCAGCTAATGACAGTCATGCTAGTTTTAGCTTAAAAAAAGAAAAGAAAAATCTTGCGGGCTGCAAGAATATATCATAGAGATTCAGCTGTGTATAAAAGCTGAACTTTGACCGGCCAAGTGTCTGTCAAAAGACAAAGCCATTTATTATGAATATTTGGTGTTACTCAGCCTTTAATATTCCAGCTGTCTTCTGCTATGAAATCCATGCGTGCCCAGACCAATTGGTAAACAGTTAGCTCCCCAGATCTGCTGAACCTATTAAGTTACTAACTGCCTTGCTGAGCTTAGGAGACAAGCTGGCAGTAGACGCGTAGCTTTGTTTCCTGTGCTAATGAAGCTTACACCACCCCCGGCCTTGAGGAGGCCTAGTGGTTCTCCAGAGCACTTTGAGAACAAAAGAGGTTTTTACATATCTAGGTGAAAGATAAAACTACATTCCTGAGGAGGCAGGGAACCTCGTGTCCAAGGAAAGAGGAGGCAGGTATTTTCTGTAGACCGAGAGAACAGCATGGAGAACAGAAAACAGAATGGAAGAACTAGATGGGTAAGAACTTGAGAGGAACAAACTGAGATGGGGAAGAACTAGATTGAAGGGCTAGAAGAGAGGACTAGAGGAATGAGATGGAAGATGAGGAAGAGCCAGTTGGGGAAGTCCTAGCTGGGTAAGAACAAGGTGAAAAGGACCTAGATGAGGCAGAGTTAAGACGAGAGAATTAAGATGGAACTTAGAGGAAGCAATAGATAAGTATAGAGAGAAATCAGGCAAGAAAGGAGCTAGGCACAGGAACCGAACTGAAGCTGTGTAGATAGGATGTTATGCCAGAGGAATTAAAGCAAGTGGACTATGGAGCTTGGTGTGCTGAGATTCTATTTCCCGAAAATAGTCCTCGCTGTTAGTAGTTCTCTCTCCTGAGCCCCTGGATATTAAGGCTGGTCCTGTTAATATTGTACAAGAGAAAAAGAAAGATTGCTGTTAAAATTTAGGACTGCCTGGTATTGTGGTACATGTCTGTAATCATAGGAAGCTGAGGCAGGAGGATTGCAAGTTCCAAGTTAGCCTGGGGTGCATAATGGAGCCCTGTCTCAAAAAAATAAAAACGAACAGCTATTGTTTGAAGCACACTAAATAAAATTTAAGTGATTTTTATATGTATCTGAAGATGCTTTTCAGCAATATTTCCCAGCTTCTTTTTCCTGTTTTGTTTTGTTTTGTTTTTTGGTGTGCCTATTTGTATGTATGTGACGAATATATGTGCATGTGTTTGTAGGCTAGAGGTAGATATTGGGTGGATATTCCTTAATCACCCTCCACTTTATTTTTAATTTTTTAAACTACACTTGTTCATCAGAGAGGGAGCGTGTGTGTGTGTGTGTGTGTGTGTGTGTGTGTGTGTGTGTGTGTGTACACCACTGAGTACATGTGGAGGTCAGAGGATAACATGTGAGACTTGGTTCTTGGTTCTTTCCTTCCATTCCTCATGTTTCAGGGGTGGAACTCAGGCTGTCATGCTTGGTGGCAAATAGCTTTGCCCAATGCCCATCTCAGCAGCTCTCTGCCTCGTTTTGAAGCGAGGTCTCTCTCTGAACCTGGAACTTGCTGGGTGGGCTAGATTTGCTTTACCAGACCCTCAGGGATCATCTTGTCTGTTGCCATAGCACTGAGTCTACAGAATGCATGCCACTGCGGCTGGCTTTGAACATGGGTGCTGGAGACCTGACCTCAGATCCTGTGTCTGCACAGCAAGCACAGGACTGAACCAGCTCCCTGGCTCTTTCTCTGTTCTCTGAATTCTCTTTCTGTGGAAAAATGATACATCCTCCTTTTTCTTTTGTAATAGAAGACTTTTCTTTCTTTTTTTTTAAACCTCAGAAACTGTAGAACCAAAGAACGCTGGGCCTGGAGGAGATGGAGGCAAGAGAGGAGGGAAGCGAGATGACTTTGCCTGGTGGAGACGGATGCAGAAGGTTTGTGTGCATCTAAAGACCAGAGTCAGCCATGGGTCACTTCCCCAAAGAGTGGTTGCTACAGAGTGCAGGCTTTGTGGGGTCTTTGTCTTATTTTGTTCCTGCTCTTGGACACAATTGCTGGATAGTTTGATTGATTTCTTGTTTGTTTTGGCTTTTTGAGACATGGTCTCCTATGTAACCTTGGCTGGCCTAGAACTCACTGTGTAGCCTAGGCTTGTGGTGAACCTCCTGTCTCTGCTTCTGAGTGCTGAAATTACAGATGTGCACCACTGTGCCCCTTAGACTGTGTAATTTGTAAATAGTATGTATTTATTCACAGTTGAAGAGGCTGGAAAGTGCATGGTCAGAGTGCTGCTGTGTCCAGTGTCTGTAGAGGCTTTGGTCTCTGTTTTCAAGGCTCCATTCATGGTGCCTTGTGTACTGCTTTACCCATAGAGGATCAGTAGTATATCCTTATATGACAAGAAGGAACAAATTCCATCCTTCAAGACCTTTAATGTTAGCATACAAAGTCCATACGTGAAGATGGACTGCACATGACTTAGTCATTTCCCAAAGGTCCCACCTCTTTAATGCTTTTACTGTTGGTGTTGATTTCCAGGATGGATTTTTGAGGGACCTAGACCGTTCAAAGAGTAAGAAATTTATTAAAATGTGTCAAGATTTAGAGTCCAAGATAAGAGAGAACCTTCTGCAGGGCGTGGTGGCACATGCCTTTAATCCTAATGGATTTTAAAAAATGACGGGAAGGAGTTAGCCATACAACAGGCCCATGTGGGAGGGGAGAGAAGGGGGCAGAGACCCGTTTCTGGGGACAAGAACGAAGGAAAAGGAAGAGAGACAGGAGGTGGGCCTTGCAAGGCTGCCTTTTACAAGGAAAGTTAGTGAATAGTGAATGCACACAGTGGGTGCTCCTAGTGGCTGCAGCTAGGATGTATCCTGTCAGGACCCTAAGGGCAGGCCAGTACCGATTCCTGAATGCTAACACCTAATACTCCAGAGGCAGAGATAGGCAGAGCTCCGTGACACTGAGGCTAGACTGGCCTACATAGTAAGTTCCAGGCCAACAGGGCTACACAGACTGAACAGAGAAAATTGTCGTCATTTTCATAAGAAATTGTCATTTTCATGCTGTTCAGAGGATATAAGTTTGGCTTACAACTGCCTGTAGCCCCATTTCCATGGAAACTCCTTCTTTGGGCCATGGGCACCCCCTTTCCTGGATACACACACATACATGTAAATAAAAATTAAAAAAAAAATTTTTTGCTGGGTGGTGGTGGCGCACGCCTTTAATCCCAGCACTTGGAAGGCAGAGCCAGGCAGATCTCTGTGAGTTTGAGGCCAGCCTGGGCTACCAAGTGAGTTCCAGGAAAGGCACAAAGCTACACAGAGAAACCCTGTCTCAAAAAACAAAAAAACAAAACAAAACAAAACAAAAAAATAACAAACCCAAGAAAAAAGAAAAAATTTTAAGCAAAAAAATGAAACCACCTTATTTGTCATTTAACTAGAAAACATCTTTTCTTTTCTTTCATAGGGAGAGTTTCCTTGGGATGACAAGGATTTCCGGAGTCTGGCTGTTTTGGGGGCAGGCGTGGCTGCAGGATTTTTATATTTCTATTTCCGAAATCCCGGAAAAGAGATCACTTGGAAATACTTTGTACAGTATTACCTAGCCAGAGGTCTGGTGAGGAGATTTATAGATTGTCTTCTTGGGAAAAAGGGTGCTATGCAGGAGGTTTACAATACCCTGAAGGAGCTGTGAGCTCTGAGAGGGGCTGAGAGTCAAGTTGCTGTGTGATGGAGTTCTGAGCAGCCCACCTGGGGACAGGAACAGCTCAAGCAGAACAGAACAGAACAATGTCAGTCCCGCTTTTTGATTGGGTAGAAGCTGCCTTAATACCATGTCCTGGCATTATCAAAAGATAGAGCATGAGCTTGTCTTTTAAAATTTGGCTCTATCCATTACTCTTTGAATTTCAGCCTCATGTCTGATTCAGAACTTTTTTCCCTTCACTGTACCCCTGGCCCCTGCTGGCCAGCCCTAGACTTGTGAGATCTGTCTTGTAAGAGGTGCTTGGTAGCTCCCTAACAGTAGTGGGAGACAGAGCTTACAAACAAATTAAGCAAGAGGAACAATACTGTGTAGTCATAGTTACAAAGTGGATTGTATCAAGTTGTAGTTTTCTTTCTGGTTGTTTTTGAGGCAGGGTTGCCTTTGGCAACCCAGTCTGGCCTTGACCATGCACCGGTGCTCCTGCTTCTTGAGTCCTGGGATATAGGTGTGCCTATTTTCTTTTCTCTTTTTCTGTTTCTCAGAAGTATACCAGTCTGTTGTACAGCTGCTGGTAGCTCATGAGCCTCTGGGACTGCTTTTATTCTTACCGACATTGTTTTTGTTTGTTTTTTTTGTGGTGGACAAAATGTTTGGGAATCAGGTCTGTACTCAAGATTTTACTGTATTGTGTATGAGAGATGGCTCTGTGGGTGTAGACACTTTCTGAGCAAGCATGAGGATTTTAGTTCAAATCCCCAGAACTCACATAAAAGCTGGGTGCCTAGCAAGGATGTCTGAGATCCTTATGCACCTATGGGGAGATGGGAAATGGAGAGAGGAGAATCCCTGGAAGCTTGTGGGCTCGGTAGCCTGGACTATGCAATGGGAAAACAGAGACACTGTCTAGAAAAGGTTGGAGGTGAGGGCTGGCTCCTGAGGTTGGAGTTGTCCTCTCCTGTCCACATATGGTGGCATGTGCATCCAAGTTTGTACACGTCATATACTAACAGATTTTAATCGGTTGTAATCTATTTAGTGTTTCAAGTAGTCAAGTATGGCGCTCAGATGTTCCAAATTTGAGAGGCTTCCTGAATTTAATAATTTCTTTATTAAAATGAGGTAGATTCATGCCCCAAGCTTATAGATCCAAGAGAACAAGAAACTTACTTAGACTGGGCTGTGGATGGTAGGGGAGGATATGTTGTTTTTAGGATGTAGGTGTGCCTGTGATTACACTGCTTATGGTTGGCCTGAAAGTCCTTACTGCCTCGGCTGTTACGACTGCTTTTCTCTTATTCCAAGGTGGAGCGGCTGGAGGTTGTGAACAAGCAGTTTGTTCGGGTTATTCCTGTTCCTGGGACGACATCTGAGGTGAGGGGCTGATTTGAGGCCAAGTGTCCTGGATACCTTTTGTTTATTGTTTGTTGTTTGAGACAGTCTCACTCTGTAACTTTGGATATCCTGGAACTCATTATGTAGACCAGGCTGGCATCGAACTCACAGAGATCCACCTGCCTCTGTGTCCTGAGTGCTGGGATTAAAGGTGTGCGCCACCTCACCAGCTCACTTCTTTTTTTAAGAGTTGATTTTTATTATTTTTAATTATGTGTATGTGTGTGTGGGGGTATGTGCATGTGAGTCTAGGTGGCTGCTAAGGCCAGAGGTATTAGATCCCATTGGAGTTGGAGTTATGAGCCTCCTGACGTGGTCCTCAGCAAGAGCAGTGCTGCTCTTACTGCTGAGCCATCTCCAGCCCCTGGATAGGTTATTTCTATTTATTTATATATTTATTTTGAGCTGAGGATCGAACCCAGGGCCTTGCGCTTGCCAGGCAAGTGCTCTATCACTGAGCTAAATCCCCAACCTGGATAGGTTATTTTTAAAAATTGTAAGTATGGTTGTCTGTTCGTACCTTTCCAGTTGTCCATCAGCCCATGTTGTTTGTGATGGTTTGGGCTGGAGAGATGGCTCAGTGGTTAAACATGCACTGGCTGTACTTCCAGAGGACCTGGGTTCGATGTCAAGCACCCATGCGGTGGCTCGGAAGCATCCATTACTTCAGTTCCAGGAAATCTGCTGCTTTCTTCTAGCCTGCACAGGGAACAGGCGTGGGTAGAGTGCACAGACATTATGCAGGCAAACGCCCATGCACAAAACATAATTTTGTTGTTGTTGTTGTTTTGAGACAGGATTTCTCTGTGTAGCTCTCGCTGTCCTGGGTCTTACTCTGTAGACCAGGCTGGCCTTGAACTCACAGAGATCCTCCTGCCTCTGCCTCCCGATTACAGATGTGCACCACTCCTGCCTAGCCACAAAAAATAAAAATAATCAAAAATTTTTTTTCTTGATAATTATAGTTTATCTCATTGTCTTAAATAGATAATGGCTAGTGCAGGAAGCCTTTAAGACTACTATAATTAATTTTTGTCAAGTAATATGTAAGAACCACTTGCCAAAATTTCTGAGGAAAGGTAGAAAAAGACAAAGGGAGACTTTGGCTATTGTGGCAACATTTTATATTTTGTCTAGAACTTAAAACCTTGAAGTTTCGTGTACCAGAACTGAATGAGCTGCTGTTTGCCTACTTACCCTTGGAGCTAGCTCCAGGAAGGGATTTGTCCATATCTGTCTTGTCAGAGCTAGGGGAAAGAGGCTTTTCTGGGAGAACACAGATGTGGATGAGTGTGTCAGCAATCCCTGTGGGACACAATCGTGAGCCTAAACTTCCTCTTGGTCTCTGCAGAAGTTCGTGTGGTTTAACATTGGTAGTGTTGACACCTTTGAGCGGAACCTCGAGTCTGCTCAGTGGGAGCTGGGGATTGAGCCCACCAACCAGGCTGCGGTAGTCTATACTACCGAGAGTGATGGGTGAGTTCTAGGGGTGTGGAGGTCCTTGGGAGACTCTAGTGTAGGACATCTGATTCTGAACACAAAACAAAAATTCAATGTTTCACCTATTTTGGGGTGTGCTTATTTTTTTAAACATATTATAGGCATCTACTAATACTTATAGTATCAATACTTAAAGAATATTTTGATCTATATTTTATTTTATTTTTTCTGAGATAGGGTTTCTCTGTGTAGCTTTGTGGCTTTCCTGGATCTCACTCTGTAGACCAGGCTGGCCTTGAACTCACAGAGATCCGCCTGGCTCTGCCTCCCGAGTGCTGGGATTAAAGGCATGTGCCACTTTTTCTCTTTCTCGTCTCTTCCCTCCATGAGTCTCTCTATTTCTCTGGTCCTCTCTCTCCCTCTCTCTCTCTCTCTCCCCCTCTTCTCCTCCCTCCCTCTCTCCCAATAAAGCTCTAAAAGGTAACTATGGCTCGTGACTTTCCTCCAGCCAGCCACAAGCAGCGCCAATTTAACCAACAGATGGTCCTGGCTCGAGCTTGAAATAAAGGCTCTTTGCTTTTACATAAAAATAAATAAATAAATAAATAAAGCCAGGCAGTGGTGGCGCACGCCTGTAATCCCAGTACTCAGGAGGCAGAGGCAGGTGGGTCTCTGTGAGTTCGAGACCAGCCTAGTCTACAGAGCTAGTCCAGGACAGGCTCCAAAGCTACAGAGAAACCCTGTCTCAAAAAACAAAAACAAAAACAATAAAAAGCATGTGCCACCACCTCCCTGCTATTTATTTTTATTTTTAAAATTTTTTGTTTTAAAATGGCCTCACTCTGATAGCCATCTAAGTCTCAACTCTTGGGTTTAAGCCTCCCAAGTATGCACCATGGCACTGGCTCACAGTCTGTTTATTGCAAAGAGAATGCCAGGTGGCCTTTAGAAAGCGTATATAGGAAAGTATATAGGAAAAATAAAAATGAATGTATTAGATATTGATATCTTTGCTGAACCAGATTCTTCTGAGGGAAGCATATGGCTAAGGATGTGTCAGATCTGTTTGGTCAAAGGCTAAGCCCTCTGCTGTGGGTCAGGGCAGAAGCAGTGTTGTTAGGACATTTTAGAAACTGCCCCTTTTCTATAATGAAAATCTTAGAATGGTTTGCTCTTTCTGGGTAACAGTGGACCTTCCGACCTTTCTCTTAAGTGAATGTAACAAGTGGTTTTCTTGGGTTTTTGCAGCTCTCTTCTCAGAAGCCTGGTACCCACCCTGGTCTTGGTTAGCATCCTCCTCTATACTATGAAGAGGGGTCCAATGGGGACCGGTCGTGGTGGCCGAGGAGGAGGCCTCTTCAGTGTTGGTGAGACCACAGCCAAGATCTTAAAAAACAACATTGATGTGCGATTCGCAGATGTGGCTGGCTGTGAAGAGGCCAAATTGGAAATTATGGAGTTTGTGAATTTCCTGAAGAACCCAAAGCAATATCAGGACTTAGGAGCCAAAATTCCAAAGGTAGTGATTTCAGGAAACAGTGATACAGTCCAGGCTCCAAGTTGAAATACAGATTGCTGTTATTTAGAAGAGATAAATATTTAACAAAGTTTTTTCTTCCTTAAGTTTGTATTTCTGTTAACCACAATAGAGGATGGAAATTGTGCCTGTAGTGTAGAACATTAGAGTCTTCCTGTTTGATTGGTGAGATGGCTTATGCCTATAGTTCTGGCCCTTGGTTGGTCAAGGTTGGAGGGCTCATGAGAGTTCAGAGCTGGTCTAGACCACAGAGTAGTCCATGGCCAGCCTATGCTGTAGACTAAAGACACTGTCTCAAAAAGCCCCACATTTGCTTTTTGTTTGTTTTTAATGTTACGCTCTCATCTACGATGACCTGACAGTAACCCAGCACTCTGAACTCTAGATACAAGCTTTGCTGTTGGGACAGGGTCTCTCTGTAGCCATGGATGGCATGAGACATTGTATAGACCAGGCTGCTTTCCTCACAGAGATCTCCTGCCTCTGCCTCCCAAGTGCTGGCGTTAAAGGCATGTGCCACCATGCTCAACAGAAACAGGGTCTTGGATTTTTTTCAAGGGGCCAGTGAGATGGCTCTGTTGGTAAAAGCATTTACCACCAAGCCTGATGAGCCAGGTTTGATCCCTGAGATCCACATAATAGAGAGAACAACCTTCTATGAGTTGTCCTCTGACCTCCGCATATGTGCAGTGGTGAGTGTGTGCACACATGCACATTTGAGAACAATAAGCTGGGTGTAGTGGTAAAGGAGCTTTGCCTTCAAACCTGACAGCCATCGTCGTCATGGTGGTGTGTCCCACCCCCCACCCCTAACAGAGACAGGCTTTCTGTGTGCAGCCCTGGCTGGCCTGGAACTAGCTCCATAGACCACATTGGCCTCGAACTCTCAGATATCCACGTACCTCTGTCTCCAGGTGCTGGGTTTGAAGATATGACCCACCACCACCTGGAGACAGCCCAAATTCTTTTTTTTTTTTTTTTTGAGGGTCTGGATCTGGGAGTTTTCTTTTTATTTATTTATTTTGGTTTTTTGATTTGTTTTGGTTTTTGATTTTTTGAGACAAGGGTTTTTTTGTGTAGCTTTGTGCCTCTCCTGGATCTCGCCCTGTAAACCAGGCTGGTCTCGAACTCACAGAGATCCACCTGGCTCTGTCTCCTGAGTGCTGGGATTAAAGGCGTGTGCTCTGTGTGTATTAATTTTTTAAGGAAAAAGGATTTTTCTAAAAACCCTAGACTCTAAAAGTGGTAGATTTAAGGTTCTTTTTAGCCCTAGAAGTTGCCTGTATGTGGTAGGAAATTGGGCTTGTTCCCAGTGTTGTCTGTTTTCTGGAGAACTAGGTGTCCCTTTTCTCTTGCAGGGAGCAATGCTCACTGGCCCACCTGGAACTGGAAAAACACTTCTCGCAAAAGCAACTGCTGGAGAGGCCAATGTGCCCTTCATCACTGTGAATGGGTCGGAGTTCCTGGAAATGTTTGTTGGTGTTGGGCCGGCACGGGTAGGTGGGTGGGTAACCAGCTACAGAAGGTGCCAACACACTTCTTGTCCAGGATTGGTGATTTTTGTGCAGCTCTAGGCCTTGTGTGGGACAAGCACTGAGTGCATCCATCAAGAAGGCACTGATGTGTCAAAGGGAGGGTACAGGGTGAACTGTCCTCCTGTGTCATAGGAATAGAAACAGTAAAACGGTCTGCGTTCCTTTTCTAGGTTCGTGACATGTTTGCGATGGCCCGAAAAAATGCTCCTTGTATTTTATTCATTGATGAGATTGATGCAATTGGCAGGAAGCGAGGCCGTGGTCACCTGGGAGGCCAGAGTGAGCAGGAGAACACTTTAAACCAGATGCTTGTGGAGATGGATGGTGAGTAGACACTGTAGCAGGTCTGCAGGGACTTAGTTTCCACATGAATATCTATTCATTCTTCTCTTTATTTAGCCTGACTTAGAGTTCTGATTCTTCCTGCCTCCATCCCCCGAGTGTTGGGATTACAGGCATGTGCCCACTGTGTCTGCCTGATGCATTCTGATTTTAAAAAAGAACGTTCTCAAGCAAACATAAATAAGAAATCAATGTTTGATCCACATAGAGCTCCTCGCTGCACAGTGGGAGATTTGTTTCTCCTGCCAGGAGGCAGGGAATTAGCTGGGATGAGGGCACCTGCTTCTCTTGGAAGGTAAACATTATAAGAGCATGAGTGTCCCTGTTGGTGCACATAGGATAGAGGGGACTCAGCCACACTCCTTTTGTTCTGGGCCTTGTTCTGCTGATCTCAGAGTGATTCTAGCCAGGATGTGACTCCATGGAATACTTGCAGTCATTATCCCGCTTTTGAGTTTGATAAAGCTTCCACTGGATCTTTGGCAGATTTTGTCTTCATTTTGGCTTTAGTGTCATGTTGAGGTCCCTAAGCCCTCTCTGGGTTTGGTAAATACCAAGGAGTCACAGAATCAGTTATACTCAGGTATGATCCAACACAAAGGGAGGACACAGCAAAATTAGCCAAAAGGGAAGGCATAGGGAATGGTCTATTCACCCGATGCAGCTTCTAGAATCTTCTCCAGGAATACACTGTGATGGCATGTAGGAATTGCCTTGATCCCTGCTGTTTTCATTGGGTGTTGGTCAGGTGCCTTCTGCTTGGCATGTACCAAGATTCCAGACTGGTGGGAAGAAGGCAGGTATTGTGCATAAATAACATTGTTTGCACTAGTAGTTTGGGCACCAGGAACCATTGGCAGAGAAAGGTGGCAACCATTCATGTGGTCCTTAAGACAGCCAAGCCAGTTACATGCACTTCTGTACATACCAAAGTTGTTTCTGGTATCCTGTATTAAATCTTTAGAACCCAAAGGTGAGTGAAATAGGTTGTTACTATGCTTTCCTCTGGTGGGAACTGAGTAGAGACGATAAAGGAGAGGAAACGCTTGTGCACACCTAACCGTCATCCTCATGGGCTTGCCTTGGATGAGTGTTGCTTGCTAGCCATCACTTGGTTGTACTTGACGAATCCTTCAAGCCCACAAGGACTTGGGTGGCAGGAGGCAGTGAGCCCTGACAAGATGGTGTCAGGGTAGCAGGAGTCAGAAATACAGAGAGACTCCCCATGTTCCAGGCTTTATCTCTTATCCTTGTCTCAAATTATAGGGTTCCCTATTTGCTGAGAAAAGGTCTGCTTTCCCACCAGCAGAAATGTACCTTACTCACAGCAAAGGTAATAGTGAGAGCTTGGAGCCAAAGGTCAAGTCTTTGTGTATTGTATTTCCTAGAATGGGGCAAGCCTAGGCCCCAGGGGCCGCTGGGCAGGGCCTCATGCCCGTTTCTTGGCACTTACAGAAGAATGTGGGACAAGCTGCAGGGAAGTAGAGCCAGCATGGCGCCTGACTTGGAATTGTCATACAGATTCTGGTATTGCCTGGGCCTTCCTCAGATTAACCAGCATTTTTTGTGTTTAGGGTTCAACTCTGCCACTAATGTGGTAGTGCTAGCTGGGACCAATCGCCCTGATATCCTTGACCCAGCCCTAACACGGCCTGGCCGGTTTGACCGCCAGATCTATATTGGTGAGTGCCTGTCATGTAGGTATTATTTGGGTTTGGACCTCAGCCCCTGAGCTTAAAGTTTTGGCTAACTCACTTCCTGTGCTTTTGGAGATGTTGATGCTGGGTCCCATCTGACAGTCCACATCTTAGGAATAATAGGTGTGGTTTGGCTGTCCATATGTCCTTGTAGTGAATACAGGTAAGAGTGGTATAGCATATTTCTATCTATTCTCCAGATTTTATTTTCATACAGTTTTATAAAACCTTGATTCTTTAGGAAAAAAAGGATTTATCCCTGTTCTTCTCTGTAGCCGTAAGTTTCTCCCGTCTCGCCCTGCCCTGCAGTCCCACAGCTGCTTATAAAAATAATTACTCAGAGGCTTAATATTATTTATAAACTGTATGGTCTATGGCAGGCCTCTTGCTAGCTCTTATATCTTTTTGTTTGTTTGTTTGTTTGTTTTTGTTTTTCGAGACAGGGTTTCTGTATGTAGCTTTGGTGCCTTTCCTGGAACTCACTCTGTAGACCACTCTGGCCTTGAACTCACAGAGATCCACCTGCCTCTGCCTCTCAAGTGCTGGGATTAAAGGCATGCACCACCACCACCCAGCCTTAGCTCTTATATCTTAAATTAACCTATTTCAATTAATCTATGTTTTGCCACATGTTCAATGGCTTACCTATCTGCTAGCATGTTGTTCCTTGGGCAGCAGGCTGGGTGTCTCCCCAGACTCTGCCTTTCTCTTTCCCGTCTCTCTCCTTGGATTTCCCTCTTGTCTCTAAGCTTCCTTGCCATAGACCAAAGCAGCTTACTTATTAACTAATGGGAACAGCATATATTCACAGCGTAAGGAAAGATAGCCCCCCAGCACTTCTCCCTGATGGCCACCTTCCCTTGACATTTCCCAAATAGAGCACATTGATCTTGGATAGATATTACCTGTGTCTGGGACAGTTTCTATTGGGTCACATGGTCTTGGGGAATAAATTTAATATTGATTAAGAAGTTAGGTATGCACATGTTGGGGGTGTGTGTGGGTGTGGGTGTGGGTGTGGGTGGGTGTGTGTGTGTGTTAGTGGTGATTGAACCAGGGCCATGTTCATGCCAACTCTACCAGTGAGCTACATACCTAGTCCAAGAAGGTGTTTTGATATATGGCATTGCCCAGTGCAAGTACACTTTGGACTTGTTTACCATTTCAACCTTGCTGCAGGCAGCTGATACAGGCAGGGAGTTCTGCTGGCTGTCCTTGAAGTTTTGCAAAGTAGTTAGCTCTGAGAACATAATTTTGTATATCTCATTTTCTTCATTAGGTCCCCCTGATATCAAAGGCAGGTCCTCTATTTTCAAGGTCCACTTGCGTCCACTCAAGCTAGACCAATGCCTCACCAAAGATGCTCTTTCGAGGAAGCTAGCGGCTCTCACGCCCGGCTTCACTGGTAAGTGTTGTTGCTCAGCCACTCATTGTACAGGGCCAAGTGGCCAAGTGCAGTCATTAGTCTGTATTGACTGGTGGGTGTCACACCTGCCTGTTTGGTCCTGGCAAATGGTCACCCTGGTCTATAGAACTTCGAACCTCCTGAAACATTTCAAAGGCTTCAGATCTTCTTGACCTAAAGCCTGTTGGTACCCATTTGAGTTTTTGGATTTCTAATTAGACTTAAGTCTTTACTACAGAGATGAAAAAAATATCTGAAGGGGATCTTCTGAAGAGATGACTCATATCCCACTTTGATCTTGGCTTGAACTCCCATCTGGAGTGATTGTTGGCTTTTTCTTTTTTCAAAACCTCATCTCTGGTGCTAGGATTCTTGTTTTCCTACCAGAGCGGTTTGAACCCTAGAAATGGGTGGGAACCTACGGAATGGGTTTTCTGACCTCTTTGTCTCTCCGTAGCAGCCCTTTGAAAACCACAGTTGCCTCATGGCTTCTGTAGCAAGTTGTTTGCAGGTTTCTGCTCCACAGCTGTCTGCTTCTGCCATGTGGGTCATTTGATAGCGGAGCACCCTCACTCTGGGCCAGACATGCTCACACACAGTATACATTTGTCTGTCGCTAACATGTGAAGGGCCTTCTTGGTGTTCTTGTCTAGAGTGTCCTTCCTGTCCCATTTTCTCACCCCTTGCAGAATTCAGGTGTCCACTTACATGCCCAGCTAAGAAACTAGAGTAAGTTAAGTAAGTTACCCAGACTTTAGATTCCCTTGCTGAGCCTGTGAGAGTTTTCAGTTTGGAGGACTCAACAGGAGAATTCCATGCAGTTCCACAATAGGACCGACTTAGAACTCCCCAATAACTCACTCTGACCCATTCCCACATGGACTTGAGGATGCTGCTTCGCTTCATCAAAGTGCATTTCCAGGGCTGGAGAGATGGTGGCTTAGTGGTTAAGATTGTTTGCTGCTCTTCCAAAGGCCTAGAGTTTCATTACTAGCACCCACAGTGGGTAGATCTGTAACTCTTGCTTCAGGGATCTGATGCACTCTTCCTGGCCTCCACATACACATAAGTAAGTAGTAAGATAAATTTTCAAAAACTAAGTACTTTTCCTCCCCAAGTTTCATTGTACCTAAAGGGTGTAGCACAAATCTCTGTGAATACCAAGATGCTGAGGACAATAGGAACCATGTAAAGCCCCACATTAAAAGAACGGCTGGTGTGTTTCCAGAGTTAGAGCTCAGCACTGACTGTTGCCTCCCCACCCCCAGTGGTTCTTACTGCTTCTCCCCCTGTATGATTTTGGATTGACCCTTGGCTAAGGATGCAACTATTTTAATCTTGGGTATTTTCCCCAGAAAACAGCCAGCTTAAATTTCTTTCACAGTCTCTACATATTTTGGCATTGCAATGTATCAAGAAAAACAAAAACAGGTACTAAAAATGTTGGTTGATGAGTTAACAGAAAACTATAAAACCTGCAGAGAAGCAGGTATTGATGTTCATAAAGGAAGGAAAAGTTAAAGCCCCAAGTAAATACAATATTAAGCATAATAAGCAATTTTTGTTTGTTTTGGGAGACAGGGTTTCTCTGTGTAGGCCTAGCTGTTCTGAAACTCATTCTGTAGACCAGATTGGCCTCAAACTCAGAGATCCGCCTGCCATGCACTATCATTGCTTGAAATTCTTAAAATGGGCAGGTGAGAGAGCTCAAGGGATCCCACTAACCCACAGAGTAGAAAGAGAACCAGCTTCCAGTTTGTCCTCTGACCACTAACATTAGTGTGACACATTCACACACACACATGATACATAAATAAATGTAATTTTAAAAAATGTTTAAATTAAGCTGGGCATAGTGGCACATGCTTTTAATCCCAGCACTTGGGAGGCAGAGTCAGGTGACTCTCTGTGAGTTTGAGGCCATCCTGGTCTACAGAGCTAGAACCATAACAGACAAGGCTACACAGAAATTCCCTGTCTCAAAAAAACAAAACAAAACAAAAAATGTTTTAAATTACATATCTCAAATATTCTCAAAGATCTAAAAGATAATGTGAACAAAGAACTAAAGGAAATCAGGAAAACTGACCCAGTACACAGAGTGAAGAGATGTAAGTATAGAAAGGTTCAAGTTAAGTCTGGAGCTGAAAAGTACTGTAAGTGGAATGTGGAATTTATTGGAGAAACCGAACAGTAGGTTTGAACAGACAGAAGAGAACCAGGAAATGTGGGGATAGATCCAATGAAATGTTAAGTCTGGAACAGAAAGAGAAGAAGATGGAGAAAAGGAAGAGCCTAAGGGGCCTGTGGCAGTCCAGCACCCCTGTCGGACTTGGGGAAGGACGGACAGAGATGAAGACATGATGACAAAAACTTCCCAAACTGATAAAAGACGTGAATGCATCCATCCATCCATCCATCCATCCATCCATCCATCCATCTATCCATCCATTCATCCATCTATCCATCTATCCATCATCCATCCATCCATCCATCTACCCGTCCATTCATCCATCCATCCATCCATCCATCCATCCAAGAAACTCAGTGAACTCACAAGTAGGAATAAACACAGGCCCCCAAACAGTAAGACTCATAAATCAAGTATGAAAACCAAAGGTGCAAGAGACTCTTGAAAGTATCAGACAAGGGGCACATACAGTTCAGGGCGGGGGGTGGGGTGGGGTGGTGGTCCTCAGTGATGAGCACCTCGCTTATGTTTAGAAACTAGAGTCCCAGAGGCGCTGCTGAGCTACTGAGGAAACCATCAGTTAAGTGTGTTGAGACCGCCAACACTATCATTTAAAGTGGGGAGAAATCACAGATTATAAAAGACAGAGGACCGTTTCATAGCAGATTTGCCCTGCAAGAGATGAAGGAAGCCCTTCTGCCTGAAGCAAGAGGGTGGTAGATAAGAACTTGAGGCCATAAAGAAAAACACAGTTACAAAGGTGACTGTAGGTAATATTTTGTTTTGGTTTGTAACTTTAAAAATAAGTACATAAAACCAATTATAGATCTGAGTTAAAGGGCACAGTGTATAACAGTGTTTTCATGCCTACAGATTCCTACAAGGAGGAGGAAGGAGGTGAATTGAAAGCCAGAAATGGAAACACTGATTTCTAAAATTCAAGTGGAACTAGCTGCAGGGGCCCCTAATTGTAGTTAGCGTTTTTCTCTCCGGGTCCTGCCAAACCCCGGCAGTTCTGTAGACCACTTATAAAATAAACATACAGATGCTTATATTATTTAAACTGCTCAGCCAACAGCTCAGGCCTACCATTGTCTAGCTCTTACTCTTATACCCAGCCCATTTCTGTTAATCTATATGTTGCACATGTTCAGTGGCTTTACCTGCTGCCTTTACATGATGCTCTCTGGATGGCAGGCTGGTGTCTCCTCCTCTCCACTTTCCTGTTCTCTCTCAGTTCTCTCTGCTAGTCCTGCCTATACTTCCTGCCTGGCTACTGGCCAATCAGTGTTTTATTTATCAATCAATCATCCATAGCACCTCATAACCAAAGCAGTCTTGTAAAGGTTGAAGGACTCACACTTTGCTGTTTCAGAACTTCCCACAGAAGCACTGTAAGCAAATAGTGTGGTCCTGGCAAAGGAGAGACAGTGGCCAATGGAAGAGAGATCAAAGTCCAGATAGAAGCTTTACGTCACTGGTCAGATTTTGACAGTTGGGGAAAGAGCTGTCTCATCAACAAATGGTGTTGGGACAACTGGGTCTTCACAGACAAAAGATTGAGGTTGGATCCTTACTTTACCAGCTGCAAACATTAATTCAAAATGGATAAAGGTTTTAATTTAATAGCTTTGACTATATGATGCTTAGAAGAAAATAGGTGAATCTTTATGACATTGAATTGCCAGTGCTTGGGCAAACAAACAGAAAAATAGACATGTTGATATTAAATCTTTATGTTTCAAAGAATAACACTCAGGAGAATGAAAAGATAACCCACAGAATGAAAATCATGTATCTGGTAAAGGTATGATATGCAGAATATTTAAAAAGCTTTTATACAGTAGGGGGGGGAAAAGGAGGTATAATAGTATACACCATGATCCTCACAGTAGGAGGTATGGTACTACACTCCATGATCTTCACTCTAGGGAGGCTACTTTGAGACTATGAGATCCTTGGAGGGACTTAAATATATATATATATAATTCTTTAAATAATGTCCAGTAAGTACATTAAAAAATGTTCAACATTGATTACTAGGGAAGTATAAAGTAAAACCACAATGTGTTATAACTTCATACTTGAAAGGGTAGCTATACTAAAAAAAAAAAAAAAGCTAGAACAAGAATTGGAACCTCATGTTGCTAGTGGAAATATAAAACAGAAATGGTATAGCCACTATAGAAATCAGTTTGATAGTCCAAAAGCAAAACAGTTACCATATGACCCAGCAGTTCCACTCCTAGTGTATTTTCAAGAGAATTGAAAATGTATTTCAGACTTGAACATGCATGTTCATAGCCCCATTATTTGTAATAGTCCCTCAGTAAAACTCAGTCAGATTTCTAACAGTGGATGAGTCGATCAGCAATATATGGTATATACTATATAGAACAATTTTTAGCTGTAAAAGCAATGAAATACTAGGGGCTAGAAAGATGGCTCAGAGACTATAGGAATACTTGCTTTTGCAGAGGACCTGGGTTGGTTGGTTCCCAGCACACATGTGATCACTCAAAACCACTACTCCACTTCTGGCCTTCCTGGGCACCAAGCACACAGGTGATACATATTATGTATATAGAGAGACATACTCATGAATTTAAAATAAATACAATTTAACAAAAAGGGCTGAGGTGCTGATACACATTACAACATAGAAAAGTCTAAAATACAATGCTCAAAGAAAGAAGCAGATATAAAAAGCCACATCTTATATGAATCTTTTTTTCCCATGAGGGTTTGGAGTTTCAGTAGAGATCCAGAAAATTCAAGTCCACAGAGGTGAAAACAGAGTAGTAATTGATTGGGGTGGGAATAGGAATTAAAAATAAAAGGCATCATGTATTTCCAATGATAGGAAGTGTCTTAGAGCAGAATTAGGGCCATAGTTGGTGTCTTAGTTTCTTTTCCTGTTGCTGTGATAAAATACCCTGGCAAAAGTAACTTAAGGGAGAAGGGTTTATGTTTGTCTCAGAGCCCCGGGTGACAGTCCATCATGATGGGGGTTCACAATGACAGGAGCTTGAGGGATCGGTCACATCCCACCCAGGAGTGGAGAAGAGTGAGTCCATGCATGTTAGTACCCACATGCTGTCTTAGTGACTTTTCTCTTGCTGTGATAAAAGACCATGACCAAAGCAATTTGGGCTTCTGGCTTTAGAGTGTTAGAGTCTGTGATGGTGGAGCAAAGGTGTGGCAGCGTGAGAGCTCACATCTTAAACCACTAGTTGGAAGCAGAAAGAGCTAACTGGGAATAGTGTGGACTCTGGAAACCTCAAATCCCAACTTCCAGTGACGCACCTCCTCTAACAGAGCCACACCCCCTAATCCTTCCCAAACAGTTCTGTCAACTAAGGACCAAGTGTTCAAACATACAAGCCTGTGGGGGCCATTCCCATTCAAACCACTACACATGTCCCGAGATGTGTCCCTCGTGTGGTTGCAGATTCTTTCAGGTTGCTAATACTAACCATCACATTGGTAAGTTTACTAAAAGTTAATGTTGCATATGCCTTTATGATACATGGATTATTTCTCAATAAAATTACATAACTAGTCCTGGAGAGATGGCTCAGAGGTTAAGAGCACCGACTGCTCTTCCAGAGGTCCTGAGTTCAATTCCCAGCAACCACATGGTGGCTCACAACCATTTGTAATGAGATCTGGCACCCTCTTCTGTATACATAATAAATAAATAAATCTTTTAAAAAAAATTACATAACTAACCAGAAACTTGGGTGAAGTAATTTCTGTCTACATTTTCTGCTGAAGTTTAACCTGGCTTCTACTTGAGATTTTCCTTTAATGAAGTTGATCTTGGTAGAACTCCAGCACCCAGAAACACTGACTTGACTTTCTTTTCCTGACTCAGGTGCTGATATTTCTAATGTGTGCAATGAGGCAGCACTGATTGCTGCCCGCCACCTTAGCTCTTCTGTCCAGGAGCGGCACTTTGAGCAAGCCATCGAGAGGGTCATTGGAGGTGAGCCCACATCCCCTGGGAAGGGACAGGCATTTTTTGGATAGCTCAGCCTCACTTTAGCATGTAAAGACATGATCAGTTTTTTGAACCAGACTTTAGAACTAGGATTCTCCTAGCAGCTTTCACTCCCCTCTGAATTGTATGCAAGCCATTTGCAGGCCTTGGGAAGCCAGAGCTAGGCGTGGATGGAGAAGACAGGGAATGTCTACCTGAGGGAGGAAGAGCAGAGCTTGGATGAATGATATTTATAAGGAAAAGCCCATGCTAGGCAGGGGCCATCCCAGGACGCCTGCTGCTTGAGCTCTCCTGGGACAGCACTGTTAAAGGAATGACGGTTACGTGTTTCTGTCTCCAGTCAGCATGTACACCATCTGGATAGTTCATAGAGCAGCCTGGAGCAGCTCAGCTAGCTGTGCTAGCCAGGCAGGAACTGGAGTTTGGTGAATTAAGGGTCTCATGGGTTCTGAAATTGACAGGGTACCTCATGCTGCCGTTGGTTGGTCTGGTGTGGTTCCTGGAGAGGGGAATTAGGCAGATGGTAGCATCGATCCATCCCTGTGCCAAAAACTGAAGTTTAGCCAGGTTGGCAGACATCCTGAAGCTTCATCATTGCAGTGTCATTTTTAAAGTTTAACTATATAGAGGAGTACATACAATCTTGAGGGCTGTCCAGTGGCTCTGGTGAGCTAATTAATCAGTCCTTGCAGTGGCAGACTAAACAGCTCAACACATGATGTTAACTGCTTCTCTTTGTCCTGTACCTCCTATAGGTGTGCAAATTGGACATTGAGAACATTCCCCTTTGTCTCCATGTGCATGGGTGTTGCTTCTTGGCACATGACAGAAAGTGACGCTGTGCTTCTGACTCAATAAGTTCATTGGCTGACAGTGGCTTGCTTTAAAATTTTTTTTAGCTGTACTGACTTACTTTTACATGTCTGAGTGTTTTGACTACATGTTTGTCTGTGTATTATGTGTGTGCAGTGCCTACAGAGTCCAAAAGAGGGTGCACACCTTTAATCCCAGCACTTTCAAGGCAGAGGCAGGCAGACCTCTGAGTTTGAGGCCAGCGTGGTCTATAGAGCGAGTTCCAGGACAGCCAGGGCTACACAGAAAAACCCTGTCTCAGGTGTTGGGGGTGGTGTTAGATCCCTTTGGAACTGAGTTACACATGGTTATTAGCTGCCATGTGGGTGCTGGGAATCAACCCTGGTCTTCTAGAAGAGCAGCTAAGTGATCTCTCTAGCCCTAAAAATGCCTTTCTAAAGCAGGATGAGTCAGGTTGGTTAGAGTGGATGAATGGGGTACTCTAGTGCTGGGAGATGGGTTTCACTACAGAGCAGAGAGTAGGATGGAGCTGCTGCTCACGGAAGACCTCTGATCCAGAGGGAGGGGCAGGCTCCTGACAGACCGTGGAATGGGACATGGCAGTCAGTCCAGACGGTTGGGTGCCCTTGGGGGTTTGTGGGTGGACTTTCCCCGTTTCTCATTCCTTGGACTGTGGTTTGTAGGCCTTGAGAAGAAGACCCAGGTCCTACAACCCAGTGAAAAGACAACTGTAGCCTACCATGAGGCTGGGCATGCAGTGGTGGGCTGGTTCTTGGAACATGCAGATCCTCTGCTGAAGGTCAGTTTCTCAAGCTGAGTGTGTCTGCTGATGGCCTTGGCAGCCTGTGGGCCCAGGTGCCATCTCTGGCTTTCTGAGTGTCAGCCCACACAGGTACAGCACACTTGTTGTAGACATGACCTCTTACTCTCATTTTTCTGTGTTGGAGAGAGGGAGAGAGGGAGAACACATGGTGGTCAGAAACGGAGCCAGTTTTCTCCTGCATGGGTTCTAAGCCTTGGTGGTAAGTGCCTTTACCATCTGAGCAGCTCACCCCCTTTACTTTTCAAGGAGTGTGTTGGTCTATAACTTGTCCAGTTCCTTTTGGGGTGGAGAAGCAGAGCAGGAGCTATTGGCAAAGAGCGAGACCTTGCTTAAGTCTTAAGCTTTGGCTCAGACGCTTGTCAGAGTAAGTGTGCGTTTAGTTCCTGAAGAGCCTCTTAGACAGTCAGACACTGAGGCTGTGGTGTGGGTGTACTCCTCAGGGTAACAACATTGGTCTCTAGTGGCTCAAACTCAGTCATAAGGGGGCGTGGCCGGTGTAGCATCTGGTCGAACAGTTTGTTTGAGGCTGACAGACAAGGCTTTGGATGTTTATTTATTTATTTATTTATTTATTTATTTTTATTTTTTTTTTTTGGAGCTGAGGATTGAACCCAGGGCCTTGTGCTTCTAGGCAAGTGCTCTACCACTGAGCTAAATCCCCAACCCTAGCTTTGGATGTTTTTTAAAATTAATTTTATTTTATTTTTTTTAAGATTTAATTTTGTCTTATGTGCATTGGTGTTTTGTCCACATTCATGTCTGCTTGAGGGTGTTGGATCCCCTGAAAGTGTAGTTATAGACAGTTGTCAGCTACCATGTGGGTGCTGGGAATTGAACCCGGGTCCTCTGGAAGAGCAGCCAGTGCTCTTAACTGCTGAGCCATCTCTTTTAAAAAGATTTATTTTATGTGTATGAGTGTTTTGCCTGCATGTTTATGTGCACCAGGTGACCAGCAGAAGAATGTCAGATGCCCTGGAACTCAGCTTATGGAGTTACAGGTGGTTGTGAGCCACTGTGCGGGTGGTGGGTACTGACCCTGGGTCCATTTGTTGCCAGAGCAACAAATGCTCTTAACTGTTAGCTATCTCTTCAGCCTCTGTTTTTTTTTAAGTGTGTGCGTGTGTGGTTGTACACATGAGCGCAGTCCTTAAAGAGTCCTGAAGTGGGGGCATCTGATCTGGGGCTGGAGTTCCGGGATGGTTGTAAGCCACCTGATACCTGATGTGAGTGCTGGGAACTGAACTTGGGTTTTCTGCAAGAGCAGTCCATGCTCTTGACTTCTGACCCATTTCTTCAGCTCCAGGCTCTTATTTTTCAGGTGTCCATCATACCTCGGGGCAAGGGGCTTGGCTACGCTCAGTACCTTCCCCGTGAGCAGTACCTCTACACACGGGAGCAGCTCTTCGACCGCATGTGTATGATGCTGGGGGGTAGGGTGGCTGAGCAGCTGTTCTTTGGTCAGATTACTACAGGTGCTCAGGATGATCTGAGGAAGGTCACCCAGAGTGCCTATGCCCAGGTAAGGAGCAGTGTCCTAGTGTGTGACTCTGCCAGTTGCATTGGACACAACTAACCCTAGGTTCCTCCTGTACTTCAGATTGTGCAGTTTGGAATGAGTGAGAAGCTAGGCCAGGTATCCTTTGACCTCCCCAGACAAGGAGAAACCATGGTGGAAAAGCCATACAGTGAAGCAACTGCCCAGCTCATTGATGAGGAAGTCCGGTGCCTTGTCAGGTCTGCCTATGATCGGACCCTGGAACTGCTCACGCAGTGCCGAGAACAGGTAGAGAAGGTGAGTGCGGCTTCACTCAGCCCGCCAGGTCATGGGTCCACCCCAGGTCGGGGTATGGTCAAGCCATGCTGATCTTTGTGGGCCTACTTAGGTTAGGTTATGTCCTGCATGAGGACCACTAGTCCATCCCTGTCCTTGGCACAGCAGCCTAATGGGTAACTCTCCTTTTCAGGTGAGCAGGCGACTCCTGGAGAAAGAAGTGCTGGAGAAGGCCGACATGATAGAGCTCCTGGGCCCTCGGCCCTTTGCAGAGAAGTCCACCTATGAGGAATTTGTAGAGGGCACTGGCAGCCTAGAGGAGGACACAGCCCTTCCTGAGGGGCTGAAAGACTGGAATCAGGGACGGGAGGAAGGAGGCACTGAACGGTGCTTACAGGAGAGCCCTGCATAGCTGTGGCCTATGGCTGGCCACCTGTGACCACTCTTGACTGGGAGCTGCTCAGCGTTTGCAGCGCAGCTATCAGAGTAACTGGAAAACAAATTAAAACAGGAGACAACTGCAAACAGATGTTTTAGGTGAGACCATTCAGAATCCACAGAAGAGGGAGTTGGGACTTGGCAGCATCCAGCCAAGGTAATAGCTGAGGCATCAGAGGTGTAGCCTGAGGCCCCGGCCCTGAACCTAGGGGTCTGTCGGTTCAGATAGGAGAGGGGGTTGGACCCCGGCTTCTGTGAAGCCTTGAGTGTTATCTTTTGGGGATTCTGTGTGTAGGGCCATTAGGAGCTATATCACACTTCCAGTAGACACAGAACTGATTGAGTTTCCAAGTGTGCTGCAGCCTTATAGCTTGCCTCTGAGGTGATTACACAGAGGATGAGTCTTGAACCACCACAGATGAAGTTTGGTGAAGAATTAATGAAAATGTAAACCAGTTACCAAGGGAAAGCTAGGTTCTTATGCTGATCAGTCCTTAGGAAAGAAAGCCAGCACACCTGCAGATCTCCGGCTAAGGAGAGAAGCGTGGCCATTCCTGGCCTTGGTGGCAGCGTCAGAAATTTTATCAGTCAGACCTGGAGCCTAGCTTTAGGAATTGTCTGCTTCACTGATGGAGTGTCGAGTTTAATTCCCTTCTACAGTAATCCTTTCCCCGGCACCGCCCCTCGCTTTTTTGAATCTCTAAAAGGGTTGATTTGGGCTGAGCCCCCTGTCTCTGGTGCCTGTTTATCAACCATTTTGTTGTAGGACAGCTCTTGAGTAAAGGAAGGGCTTTGAGTTCTAAGCCTCCTTGGACTAAAAGAGGCATCTTTTTCCTGTTGATCCTGGGGTGTGGTGAGGCCTGCACTCAGACCTTACTGTGTGGGGTCCTGGAGGTCCGCGATTGCTTTCTATCTTGATCTTCCCATTTATTTAGTAGCACTTGTATCTGCACATGCATGTCCACAAACACATGTGTAGCATGGTGCACATGTGTAGGTCAGGGGACAACTTGTGAGAGTCAGTCTCTCCTGCCATGTGGGTTCCAACAGCCATCAAGCTTGGCAGAAAGTGCCTTTCCCACTGAGCCATCTTGCCAGCCAAATCTGCCTTGTTTTTTGAGATGGGGTCTCTTACTGAATCTGGCTAGACTTGCAGGCCAGCAAGCTCCAGGGATCCTCCCACCTCTACCTCCTGGTGCTGGGATTACAGGCGTGCATTTGTGCCTGGCTTTGATGTGGATGATGGGGAACTGAACTTAGATTTTCATACTGGTGCATCGAGCACTTGAGCAGCTAAACTCTCTCTCCAGCCCTTTAATTGATGTTGATGGGCTTCCTGGGTCTCTAGTCAGGAGAGTGACTGCTCTCTGCCTCTTAAACCTTTTTATCCTTCACTTTTCTTTGGGGCCTAGCTAAAGAGCAGACACACTGGGTGTACATAGTATGGTACATTTTTAAATTGTATTCACCTCAGAGATTTTATCAGGGGACAGATACTTTCCACTTTTGCTGTTTGTAAAATGTACTTTATTAAATTTTAAAAAACGTTTTTTAATTTCTAATTTTATGTGTATGGGAGTTTTGGCTGCATGTATGTATGTATGTATGTGCACCATATGCATGCAATACCCATCAGATCCCCTGAAGCTGGAGCTATAGGCAGTTGTGAGCCCATGTGTGGTTGCTGGGAATTGAACCCAGGACCTCTGGAAGAGCAGCTGGTGCTCTTAACTGCTGAGCCATCTCTCCAGCCCCACATTATTGAATTCATTTTAAACATATGAATTTTTAAAATCTCTGGGACTCACAGGCAGATCTCTGAGTTCGAGGCCAGCATGGTCTACAGAGCGAGATCCAGGACAGGGTCCAAAACTACCCAGAGAAACTGTGTCTCAAAAAAAAAACAATAAACAAAAATCAAAAAACAAAACAAAACAAAACAAACTCCGGGGTTCAATGATCTCATGATCTCAACCAAATCATTAGTCACTGAGCTACTTAGGGTCCTAGAGATCTTGTATTAGGTTCCCTCTTGATGAGGTGGGGGTGATTCCTTGGCCTCAGAAGGCCCGTGACATTGTAGACTCTGGCAGAGACTCTAGGGCCAGCATTGTCACAGAGTTATTTGAGGTTGCTACTTTGGCATATCTGTGGGACTCTTTTCCAAAGTCACTGACCAGTAGTGGGGTAGGGTGGGCTGGTCCTGAGGCAGATCTACAGTGCCAGAGCCTACCATCAGAGCATGTGATGGTAGAGCTGGACAGTGGGATGTGGAGGATAGGCAGTGTATGCCTCTGGAAGACTGGAATTACCAATTGACCCTAATCACTGCTCAGCAGACCACAATCATCTACTACCCTTTGAGATGACCTGGGAGCAGGGCTCCTGTGTATCCCAGATCCTGAGGTGTCAACATACTTCTAACCACACTTGGACTGCACCTCCCATCCTGTTCGGTCAGTGTCCCTGTGGAGGTTTGCCACTCCACATTTTCACTTTGTTTGATCCAGATCCAAACTCATAGAGATATGCCTGTGAGCCCTGTGCTCTGGAGAGCTATAGCATCCTCTTGCTCTGCTGGTACTTTATCAATGGAATCCATTTTCCTATTTTATGTGACTTATGGGGTGTGTGTCACAGAACTCCATTTCAAGACAGAACAGGTAATACCATATTGGTGCTGCTTCACCTGTCATGGAAACCTGAAAGTATGCTAGCAGGTAAAGGCCAGCAAGGGGTGTGAGCCGGGCATCCTTCCCTGCTCAGAACTAAGAGCCACTAAGGTTGGCAGGGTTTTTCCCTGCCTGCCTCCCTCTGGGGAAAGGGAAATGGGACATGGGTGTTTAGAATGTGCCAGGAATCACACCATTCCCAGAAAATGTACACAGTAGACCTGCCAACACGAAGACCTGAGGTGACTGCCCACGTGGACAGTTATGGTCACCTGAGCCTGCAGAAAGGTGGTCAATCCTGGCTGGCTTCATAATCACCTCATTTCACTGGTTAATTTAAGCAGCAAGGTTTGGCCTTCCCTGTGTCTTTTGGGCAGAGTGCACCTTCAGTTCCGGCCACCTTTGTTGTCTGGAAGAATTGGCAGGATTTTATTTCTTACTTAGAGACTAGAAATCCAGGGCACCTGCCCCTGAAATGCAGCTCAAATAAATACAGCCTAGAACAGCACAGCAGAACCCCAGTGGCACTTTGATAGCAGCTAGAAGGACCACTGGTCCACAGATGGTGAGGCTTTAATCCCACTCTGTAACTGTGCCCCATGGCAGCCGTAGCAGGAAGAGTGGATGGTGGGGGTAAGACCCTGGTAGGTTGGAGTGTGGCCAAGGGTACACAGCTACCTTGAGATTAAAAGGCAGCTGCTGGGCTGTGTCCTTTGGAAACCAGGGTTGGTTTTCATTTCAGGAGACAGGCAGAAATAACCCACATTCAAGGGTCAACAGTGCAGAGGCAGGGTGGCTCTGAAGTGGGAGCGTCCTGGATGCTGCTCCCACCCCCCCACCCCCCAGAAGAATCCCAGGGCATTTTTTCCCAGCAGCATTCACTGCAAATAAAGATCAAAAGCCTTGTCTTCCGTAGAAGACAGTGGGCAGCAGGGCAGGTTGGCGTGGGGTCAGAAAGCAAGTAAACCTTTATTTCAAGACCAGTCTTTGATTCATGGTCAGAGCAGCAGTCTGTTTTGTCTTTGAGCACATGAAAGTAATGTTGAGACATCTAAACTGAGTGTCCAACATCTCACAGCAGAGTGGGTGGCTAGGTTGGCCCTGCCTCCCCTGAGCTGCTCCCAAGACATCCACAGTGTCAGAGCTTCCCAACTGAGCATTTGACAGGCTATGTGGGTGGTTGAGCTAGGCAATGGGATGTGGAGGATAGGCACAGTATATGCCCTTATGTGAGAGAGACAGGAATGGGGAGCCAGTACTCTGTACCTTCCAGCAATGTGGGAGTTGTCACTGAGGTTTGGTGTTCTGGAGTAAGGAAGACATGGGACAATTCCTCAGCCTTTGAGCTGTCACACTCATGGACAGAGAAGCAGGCCCAGGGAGGAGACTGGAAATAGAGGTACCTGCCCAGGGAGGAGACTGGAAATAGAGGTACCTGCCCAGGGCAGAGGGAGGAAGGGTGCAAATTTTAAAGGTGGAAATTTCAGGGAAGTAAACCTGTCCTCACCACTTGGCTGGACAGCAGAGCCAACCCATGACTGACCACCAAATCTACTTTGGGCTTATGAGCTCACTGAGGTTGGATATACACCCCTACAGGTTCCTGGGCAACTCTCATGGGCTTGGATCCCCGTACCTTGAACCTATTTGGAATCTCACAAGAGACAAAAAGTCGTGTCCTAGAGACAAGTTTTTAGAAGACTGAAGCCACCATTATCCACTCCAACTCTCCTCTCATCCCAAGGCAGAGATTCCATACAGTGTCATCCCTGATTCAGGGTCCAGGAACCAGCTGGACCTAAGGCCACTGGGCTGTGCTTGTGCTGGGGTGCCCAGAGGCCTGTGCCTGGCACCCAGAGACTTTGACCTGTTGTCAGGTGATGGCTGGAGTCTTGGAGTTGACAGAGTACATCTCTTGTGACAGTACTGTCCTGATTTGCCATCACGGTGGTCTGGCCCAGCCCTTCAGCAACTCCCGAACAGATGGAGTTGGGCTAATCTTCCTTGGGTCCCTCCACAGTGAGGAACGTGTCCACAACTGTGCCTTGCCGTTCTGGGTCACTGGGGGGCTGTTTCTCACGGTTCTGCTCC
Source organism: Onychomys torridus (assembly GCF_903995425.1). Lineage (NCBI taxonomy): Eukaryota > Metazoa > Chordata > Mammalia > Rodentia > Cricetidae > Onychomys > Onychomys torridus. Next base: position 51,517,861 of record NC_050447.1, read on the forward strand.
GCCCTTGCTTTTGTCCAGGAAGGGGAGCGTAGGCAGCCAGCTCGAGATAGTGGGTGCAGACCTGGTGAAAACAGAGTCTAGAGTTCAGTAAAATTGGGGGGCGGGGGCTGCAGCTCCACATTGTGCCTCTGCCAATCTTGTTGATAAGGCTTCTGGGTATACATATGCTTCTGGGTGTCTGCCACAGTACTAAAGATTTTATATGATCGCTAAGGGCTTTTCTGTGTCCCTAGGAGTCACTGGAGTCAAGGCTAAGTTTTTTGTCTTTGTTTTTTTAATTTATTTGTTTTTTGAGACAAGGTCTCACTATATAGCTTTGGCTGGACTGGAACTTACAACATAGACCGGGCTGGCCTCAAACTCAAGAGATCCACCTGCTTGCTGAGTGCTGGGATTGAAGCCATGCACCATTATGCCTGGTTCAAGTTAAATCCTGAGACTATCCCCTATCTTCCCTATCCCCTATGTGAACCTGATAGGGCACTACCAAAGCCTTGACTTCCTAAGTGGCATAGTACAGCTAGGGCCCTGCAAGCCTGATAGTCTCTGCCCTATCATGAGACTTCAGCCCCTTTCCAGGGTGCAGGCTGTATGGGGGTACAGGTGGGCTGGAGTTGAGCTCCCACTCTACTTGTCTGGCCACAGCCATCATGGGGCATTCCTGGCTCACCACACACACATGCAGGCTTGAAGGAAAGGTAGAGCTAAGGAATGCCATCAGGATCAGGCAGAGCTCCATTTTGCAGGAAAGATGGGACAAGAATACCCATGAGGTGGAGCCAGGGTCCCCCCCTTCATGTAGCTGTCCTATCTCAGAGCCCACAGCTCCCCTGATATATATAGGCCACACCACCAACCTCCAGGAAGCTTGTGAGCAGCTCCTTCTGAGCCTCCCTGGGGCTGGTGGTATCTTAATAAGGATAGTGACTTCCCAGCACTTGGCAGGACAGACAAAGGTAGATCTTGGAGTTTAAGAGCAACAGGCCACATGGTGAGACCTTGTCTCAAAATGAGAAAAAGGATGGTAACTGACATTCATGGGGTCCTTGGTGTATAGGTCTTATCCCAGATCATGCGTGCATGTTTTGACGTGGGGGTAAGGCTTAGCTCCTTTGATTTTCCTACCCCATGGCACAAAGTGGACAGCTGAAGGTCACCTTGGTGTCTTTTTTAAAATGTTGGGAGACCAGGTGTGGTGGTGACTTTAATCCTAGAACTTGGGAGGTAGAGGCAGTTGAATCTCTGGAGTTTGAAGCCACCTTGGTCTACAAAGAGAGGTCAACCATGTCTTTTGTTTTGTTTTTCTAGACAGAGTTTCACTGTGTAGTTCTGGCTCTCCTGGAATTTATTCAGCAGACCAGGTAACCCTGAACTCAAGAGATCTGCCTGCCTCTGCCTCCTGAATGCTGAGATTAAAGGTATGTGCTACCATTGCCCAGTGAAACCATGTCTTAAAAAAAAAAAAAAAAAAAAAAAATCAGCACTTTATTCTTAGTACCCAGGAGACAGAAGCAGGCAGATCTGAGTTTGAGGCCAGACTGATCTATATAGTAAATTCCAGCATAGCCAGGACTACACAAAGAAACCCTGCCTAGAAAAACCAAAAATATATATTTTTTTAAATTGGAGACTGATTGAAGGCTTTGTCCCCAGTAGGGATTTGTGGCAAACCATGTTTGGGCCATAGGGAGTGGAACATTCCCTGCTGGCATGGGGCTCAGGAGAGGATGGGAAGACGGTGAGGCTGAGGTCTTACCCACACACCCAGCTCCAGGTGATAGCATCCTTCCAGAGGCTTAGCCAGTCAGGTGATCTGAGGAGGGGCCAGGTTGGTGAATGTGCCCCTCTCTTTGTGTGTGGCTTAATTTAAAATCCACATCCAGTAAGTTATATTTTCAAGGAATAGCTATAGCTTCCTGTTGTTCATGTGGAGAAGTCAAGGAGAAGGAGATAGGATGGAAATTCCTTCCTATGTGGGAAATAGTGCAAAATGTAAATAAGGGATGCAATGTGCCGACAAGTGCTACATGCACAGTTGGGTAGAAAGTGTTTTCTCTAAGTAGGAATCTGAGGGGACAGGGCCCCAGACCACCTCCTCTATGTTTCCTCCCCCCCCCCCAAACCACTGCAGCCTCACCTGCTGGGGATTCAGTGGCAAGGTTCTCGTCGTCGGAGTCCGCAAAGACCTCGGCCAGCTCCTGGTCAGACATGTCAGTCAGCTCAGTGAGGTCCAGGAGATCGAAGTGGACCTCCAGAGAGGAGACACTGCTCAGAGGCTCTGGGGGTTGCGGGAGACAGTTACCACTCAGTCCTGCTTGACGAAGGTTTCTTCCCACAAGCCTCTTCCCGAATGGGTGACCTGGCACTTTGGGTGTGGGTGTGTGTTTTCATACAAATGGCCAAAGCTGATGGGTGTCTAACTCAATTGTTTGCTGCTTTACTTTTTGAGATGGGGACTCTCATCTAACCAATGTGGCTATACTGGCTGGCCAAGAAGTCCCAAGGAATCTCTCTGTTCCTGCCTGTCTAGTTCAGGGATTATAAGCATGTACCATCATGCCTTGCTTTTTTTTTTTTTTTAAACAGGAGTGTGGGGGATCTGAACTCAGGTTCTAATGTGCACAGTGATCAGTTTACTCACTGAGCCGTTCCCTGACTGGCACTTTCTGTAAAGCTGATACTTGACAAGACCCAGGCAAACCTAGACCCCCAATAGGTCTGCATACTCCAGACTGGAGAGCTTTCTCAGCTCCTCCATTTGGCAGATGGGGCAACGGCATGCCTAGCTGCCCATCACTGGGCGCTGTTGCTGCCTTTCGCCCTCAGCCTTCTCTGGCCCCAATGACTGGGGTTCTTCTATGCTGCTGGGATGGTCAGTGATACTTACGCCTCCTCTCCGTGACCTGCAGGAACCCTGGTGCTGGTATTGGGATGCCAACCTCCTCTTCCTCTGTCACAGGTGTATGGCAAGTGTCCCCTGTCTCATGAGTTGGAACATTCAGGGCAGCCTGTGGTACCTTGACTTCTTTAACAATCTCTGCAACCAAGACATTGTGTCACCTCCACACTCATGGGAACCCCCACCTCCCTCCAGGACCAGGATCTGTGGCGAGTGGGGAAGAATATGAGGAGCTGGCATGTCAGGTCCTCTGACATTCTGCTGTGGCCAGGGGTTCCCAGACTGGCTCATGGCCTTATTTGTTTTTGTTTGTTTGTTTTGTGGAGCTGAGGATCGAACCCAGGGCCTTGTGCTTGCTAGGCAAGTGCTCTACCACTGAGCTAAATCCCCAACTTGCTTGTGGTCTTATGAGATGCTGCTTCTACCTCTCAGGCTCTGTCCTCTCTGAGGTGACTAGGCAAAGGATATCTGCCAGTGGACAGACAGACAGTGGGTGGACAGATAGACCACTCAGCACTGCAACTCCAGGGAGCTCTAAGTGTGGGTATTCCACATCAGGTTTGCCAGTGCAAGGCTCTACTGTCCTAACTGCGGTTTGTCTGGGTTTGGGCTGGCCTGGGGTTTAACGTTCCCGTCTTTCTGCTGGGGACCACCTTCCTTCTGAAAAGCCTATGCAGTATTTGGGTTCAAATGAAAAGAGAAGTGAAATAAGAAGTGGCATCCTTCTGTCCCATCATCCTTCACTATCAGCCCCGCTGCAGTTTGGTGAATGCTCTTTTCAAAAAGCAGATTGCTTGTTTTTCTTATTTAACAATTTTCTGTTGGAGAACAAGAGTCCCTCGGGGATGTGCTGGGGTGGAGACTGTTCCTCATCTCTCACTAGCACTAGGGTTTCCTTTCTGGTGCTTGGTGTCATGACTTGGTGGAGCCCTGGACTCTCCTGCACCTCCATACGCAATCATGGCAGCTTCTCCTATGGGACGGTTCAGAGCCCTTAGCAGGTACCTTCCTTTCCTTTCCTGTCCCATCCCCCTCAGCAGCCTCCTTGCCATTCCTCACCCCCTGCCAGAGATCTCAACAGCTACTCAGTCCCCATCTTCTCAGAGGAGAGCATACCTGCCTTCCTTACCTCCCTGCCCCGTTCTCCAGGGCTCTTCCCAGACCCTCCAACTACTCTCTCCGGTTTCTAGGTCCTTCATGGTGTGTCTGACCCCCACCTGAAGGTACTCAGTGTGTACCTGGGTGAATGAAAGCCCTTGTGTGATTTGTGGATCTGTGCTGGGATGGATTCTTTTCGACAGCCCTGGGTGATGAACACCGGGCACACTGAGCTGCTGCTGTGAGAAAGAGTTGAACTGAAGAGCCCAGAGCCCAGGCTCCCACTGTCGACAGCCGCGTGCCAGGCTAGCCTGCCTTTCCTGGTGAACTGTGCTAGCAGCAGATGTGGGTCTGGAGCATCCATGAACACTTCAATCTTTCCCCGTCGGATGCAAACTGAGGGGAGTGTGGATCTCAGATTGTGCCTGGAGCGTAAGGAGCAGGGGGGATGGGTAGAAGGCCACAGTCAAGTTGTGTGTAGGACTGGTGGGCCTCCTCTGAACTAGCTTCTATTGGAGTGCGCTGGGAAAGCTACTGAAGAGTTCTGAACTGAGTTCATCTGTATTTTTATGAGAGGTCAGTAAGGACACAGTCTAAGTGAAAGGGAAGAAATGCTGCCACTTCTCCACTTCCCTCTATTTTCTGAGGTATTGTACTGAGATGGGGACCCCATCTAGGTCCTTAGCTATATAGCAAGTATGGCCCCTATCTTGCACCCCTCACTAGAGATCCTGGGATCACATGAGTCTTCAGCCCCTAGGACAAGTGGCCTTATTACATCTTTTTGAATTTTGTCTGTAAAGTTTTAGAGTCAATGAGATGCAGGACCTCTTTTGTGTGGGGTCCTGGGGATCAAACCAAGACCATTATGTGAAACTAAGTGTTATCTGTAAAGTCTTTAAAGTAGCATCATGTATCTAGTTTTGTTTTTTTCCATCTTGCTTTGGCCTTGGTCCTGTCTCCATTCTGTAAATCCGGGTGCTTTGTCCTAAACAAAACCTGAGGGGGAGGAGAATGAGCAAGATAGAATTGTCACCATCAAGAATATTCTTGCTGGGCGGTGATGGCGCACGCCTTTAATCCCAGCACTCGGGAGGCAGAGGTAGATGGATCTCTGTGAGTTCGAGGCCAGCCTGGGCTACCAAGTGAGTTCCAGGAAAGGCACAAAGCTACACAGAGAGACCCTGTCTAAAAACAACAACAACAACAAAGAATATGGTACATGCCCATAGTCCCAGCACTTGGGAGGTGGAGGCAGGGCTCCGTGAGACTATCTACAAACAAGTCAACTGACCAACTTTGAGGCTGGTGAGTGGCCACACTTCCAATCCCAGCAGTTGGGAAGTGGCAGCAGGTGGTTCATGAGTTTGAGGCCAGAAGTCAAAATATACCAGGTCAGAGGGAGCCTATGACCCACATCTGTGTGTATGTATGAATGAATGACCCTCATTTCTGTCTGAATGGATGACCCCAAGGCCCCACAATTAACAAATGGCTGTGATAAGAATCATCCAGGTTAGTCTGCACTTTCTTTGTAAGGTATTGTAGGGAGAAGGAACAGATTTTCCACCAGCAAAATCTGTTGTCCTTCCCAGTTAGGAAGCAGAGTCACTGTATTAGGCAGGCCAAGGCAGGGTCAAATACTGGCTGACTGTCTGAGCCAATAGCTGAATGGGCTCAGATCTCCTGGAGTCACCCTGGACAGGGTAGAGAAAAGAGGGTGTCTGATGCCCTGGAAGGACTCCACAGTGATCCTTGGCTCTGGTCCCATACAGCCTCTATGGCGGGGGTTGGGGGGGGGGTTGCTGCTGCTGCTACCCTAACCTGTAGGTGGAGACTGGAGCTGGGGTGCCCAGTTTCCTGCCTACCAGGTTTCCTAGGGGCTAACTTGTCACATAATGCTTTGCTGTTGCCCTGTTTCTAGGACATTTGTGACTTGGAAACTAGGCTCAAATCTTGCTGGGCTCCAAAGGCCTGGCCATGCTTATGCCATTGATCAAGTGAACAAATGTATGAGTGACATGAATAAATAAATGGAAACAAAATGACCACCAGGAAGGAGAGATTGTCGCAGTGGTAGGGGCCACCTGAGCCACATTCTCCAACATCTCTCTCCCTGAGTCCATACCATCACATCTGAGACTCCACATCTACTCTCTGCCTTCTGAATGCAGGGCCACAGCCTCTGTTTCCCTGACTCTGGGGATCCCCTGGAGATGAGGAGGAGACAGACACTTGGTCCCTAAAGGGTACCTTTTACACTTTCATGCACATCTTTCAGCTCCATGGTCTGCACACTTTTAAGAAATTTATTAGTAGCTAGGCAGTGGTGGTGCACCCCTTTAATCCCAGCACTCCAGAGGCAGGTGGATCTCTATGAGTCCAAGGCCAGCCTGGTCTACAAAGTGAGTTCCAGGACAGCCAGGGCTGTGACAGAGAAACCCTGTCTTGAAAAACCAACAACAACAGAAACAACAACAGACCCAAAATTTATTAGCTGGGCATGGTGGGGCCCACCTTTAAGCCCAGCACTCAAGAAATGGAGGAAGGCAGATCTTTGTGAGTTCCAGGTCACCCAGAGCTATGTAATGAGACCTTGTCTCCCCCAAAAAAAATTATTTAGGTACAAAAATTGCATATTAGGCTTGGCATGGTGGTGCACACCTTTAATCCTGGCACCCAGGAGGTGGAGGCAAATGGATCTCTATGAGTTTGAGGCAAGCCTGGTTTGTATAGCAAGTACCAGGGTAGTCAGCACTACATAGTTAGACCCCTCAGCTTAATAATACTTTATAAAAATTTTACTTTTGGGAGATAGTTTCTTCAATGGCTATTGATTAAAATGAATCTAGATTTGATGCAAAATACTGAAAGTATACTCACAAGATCTGTATGAACTAGCCTGGCTGTGGTTCCTGGGAGGTGGGATACAGACCTCCATCATACTGGGCTCTGCTTTGGTGTGCGTTTCACACTCTCCAAAACAAAGTGTAACTCAGATATGACAGTCATAGTTACCCACATGAGGCCTTATGAAGTCCCACCAAGTAGAGCTCCCTAGCTCAGGATGCAGACAAGAAAACCCTGCTAAAGATCTCAAGAGCACCAGCCCTTTCAGTCTGGGCCTCCTACAAGCAGGCACAGTACCTGCATGGAGTAAGTAGCTGGTATTTGTTCACTGAATCGGGTGTCTGAGGCCCCCAGCCTGTCATTTACACATCAGAAACAACTCGTTCCATCCCAGTTTAAGCTTTTGGGCAAGTTCTTCCTTTCTCCAGAGAAAGGAAAACCTCTGCCCTATACAAGGGGCTGTCTATACTGACAGCCATGCTAACAGAGGTTCAGGGGGCACAGGCAGGTTTCGAACATCGCACAGCTCGAAAATAGCCCTGAGCTCGCTCTCTGCAAGCAAGTCCTTGTATCTACCTTCTGGTACCCACAGAGCTGGTGCTGGGAGACTCAGAGTCCTGGGACTGTCAATAGCGCCAGTTCTGACTTCCCCGCCCCCCCAAAACAACAACAAAACACAAGCAAGCCCACTGGCTGGAGGGTGTCTAACGCTTACGAGGATAAGGGTTCTCCAACAGGACATTGCTCTCCGCCTGCAGACACAGGAGACAGCTTAGGGACAACTCCCAGGGGACAGCCCTTTGGGCTTCAGAAGAAGCCATCATGTGGCTGGGCTGTCTGCGGAATGGCAAGCTGGCCAAATCCTCCGGCACCTGGTGGCTCTTTGAGATGGGACCTTCAGGAAATCCTAGAGGTGTTGGGCATGGCTAGGCAAGCGAAGGATTGTTCAGCTTACATCCAAGTTCCCACAGCGATTGATCCCTGAAAAGCTTTCTGGAAAGCTGAGAAGGGTTGGGATGTAGGGGGTGATTTTCAAGAGTTTTCTCCCTATTATGAGCCACCTGCCTATGGGCAGACTCCAAGGAGGGCAGACTCGCGGTAGGATATTAATTAGTCCTCAAGGGTCCCCAGCTGCTAAGAGAGGCTGAGGAGGGAGCATACCACTTACACCTTCCCTTCCAAATATGTGGCAGCTGGGCAGCACGGACACCGCTGCCCTGCAGCACCAGGAGCTCGGGGTGCATGCGCCATGACCTTACCAAAACCCCAGCTCAGCCTGTAGCGCCAGACCCCCTACCGCCTCTTATCATTCCTCCTGGTTTCGCCGCTGGGGCGAACAAAGCCTACGCGTGAACAAGCGGGTAGCATCGCCCCCACGGATCGCCTCTCCAGATCCCGAACTCGGGTCCCGGCATGCCCCTCCCCCACTTCCAGCCTCGACTGGTAAGGGGCTCGGGGCGAAACCCCTCGCCACCGCCTAGGAAGGCAGTTAGCAAGGCTTCCGGAGCTCGAAGAGCAGGGGAAGAGATGCAGTCTGTGTTTCCCGAGCCGGGTCCCCGCACGTTTCCAAGGCGCTGGCCCGGCCCGGCCCCCTCCTCCGCCCCCAGCTCTGAGTCCGACTGGCCGGCTCAGGAGGCACTTGCAGATCTCCAGGCCCCGAGAGCAGCGGGCCAATGGGTAGAGGGAGGGGCTGCGGTTTGTTACTGGGGTTCGGGGGACCTGGATCGGACTCACCTCCCCGACCAGCGCCCTCCGGAGACTCCATGCGGCCAATGGGGTCCGCTAGGGATGTGGGCAGCGGCGGCGGGAGCCGGCCCGGGTGCTCCAGCTGCTCTGGCGACTACTGGGTCCTGGCTTCGGGAGCAGTGCATCGGGGCAGCAGCTAAGGGGCCGCGGCGGCTGGGAGGAGCCCGCGGGGCGGGGCGCGCAGCTGCTTCGGGCGCCGGTCCCCTCCCCATCCCTAGCAGCCAGCAGCACAGGTGCGGCCCCGCCCTGTTCCTCGGGCGCCCCCTGCCGACCTGGCCAACAACAACCCACACCCCTACACCCTTACCCCTCCAGCATGGAGTAACCCTTTGAGGACCCAGGGCTACAGCAGTCCAGGGCTCCTGCGCACTTACAAGCTGCACCGGCTTCTGTCCATCCATCCATATACCCGCTAAGCATTTGTGGGATGCCAACTACGTGAGGGGCCCAGCGGAGCTAGGAGAGGAGGTGACACAAGAAGGGTCAAAGCAGCCCCGGAACCCCCAGCTTATAAGCCCAGAATTGTGAATCTAATTAATGCTATATGAATCCATACTCAGAATGTGAGGCCCGGGGGTGGGGTGTGACCTGGAAAAAGGAGGCCTTGGACATATTGAGAGCCCACAACTGGAGTCCCATCTCTAAACGCTAGTCCTGCATCAAGCCTGCTTGCTTTGCACGGTGTGCTGGATAGTTTTGTGTCAACTTGACATAAGCTGAAGTCATCTCAGAGACTGGAACCTTAATTAAGAAAATGTCTCCACAATGTCCAGCTGTAGGGCATTTTCTTAATTGTTGATGTGGGAGGGCCCATCCCTTTGTGGGTTGGTGGTCCTCACAGCTGTGCAAGCCAAGCTCCTCAATGGCGTCTGCATCAGCTCCTCCCCCAGGTTTCTACCCTGACTACCTTTGATGGTGAACTGTGATGTGGAAATGTAAGCTGAATAAACCCTTTCTTCCTCACGTTGTTTTGGTCATGGTGTTTCATCAAAGCAATAGTAATTCCTGAGACGCACAGTATCTCCCTATTCCTCCCAGAGATCTGAAGATACTGAGCACAGAGACGGTAAAGTAACTTTCCCCATGTTGCACAGTCAGGGATAGAAGTCAGAAGGCCCAGCCTAAAATCCTTTTGCTCTCTTACAAACAACCAAAAACAACAAAACAAAGCAAACTATTAGGGAGAATGAGTTATTCAGAGACGAAAAGCTGAGAGGAGCATGAGCTGATGGGTAAGTTGGGCAGACTTGGGCAGACTGGGTGGCTAAGAGGAGCGTAGCCAAACAGCTTCATTCATTCAGTAGGGTCTGAGGCAAAGCTCTGGCTTTCTGAACAGATTAGCGGACACTAGGTAGCCTGTGGCTTTTGAGCCTGAAAGCCAATTCCAGACAGCTAATAGTTCTCCTTGTCTTTAGTTTACAAAACAAGGAAACACACCCACCTGCTGGTTAAAGCCCTCTGAAGCCCCACCAAGACTAGCCGAGTCAATGGTCATTTTTTGGTTATTACTTCCCTTCCTGGGGCAAAGCTAGGGTATAGGTCTAGCACAAATGACCACACTGGTGACCACAACCACAGTGTTTGAGCATAGGCCACTCCTAGTCAGCTGGGGCAGCATGCTGTGTTTTCCAAAATGACTATAGCAGCTAAAATGTCATGGAGCTGACCATGGTGCTACACACCTGTAATCCCAACACTTCACAGACAGAGGCAGGAGGAACAGCAATTCAAGATCCTCCTCGGTTACATGGCAGCTTTGCCGTCAGTCTTGGCTGCATGGGACCCTGCCTCAACAAACCAACCAAAACCACTGCAAGTTTCTTCCGGAACCACTCCCATCAAGACACTCGACTTCAGTGTTGTCAGAGCCGGTGACTGCCTTGACCAGCGGAGTGTGGGAAATGTGATACCATGTGACCTCCGAGGCTGGGTCATAAAAAAAAAAGTTCAGCTTTCTTGGAAGGCTCCTGTAAAAACCAGGTCACCATGTGGTGAGAAAACCAGGCTACCCAGACTCCACCTGTGTACATTCTGGCTGCCAGTCTCTTTGAGATCATCGCTAACAGCTGGCCTGACTACGCTCAGGTGGTTCCAGATGCTACTTTCGAGTTTTCCAGAAAGAGGGCGATGAGGGGATTAAGTAGGTTGCCCCACTAGTCATAGCCAAGTGTCAGATTCACGAGCAAAACAAATTAGGTCACTGTATTGTCACCGTGTTTTAGCGTTCCCTGTTACATTGTCAATAGGTTATATGTGTATATATGTAATTTAATTGTATGTGCATTGGTGTTTTGCCTGCATGTGTCTCTGTGTGAGGGTGTCAGATTCTGAAGTTGCAGACAATTGTGAGCTACCATGTGGATGCTGGGAATTGAACCAGAGTTAAGTTCTGCAGGAAAAGCCCTTATCAGGGTGTGTCTTGTTGGGAGCCTAGGGAATCTCCAGCCTGTGCTCCCCAAGCTGCTCATCTCTGTAATCCCATACTGAAAAGTCAACCTGTTCTGTTGATTTCTGGCAAGCGAAACCCTCTCTAGCCATCCTGAACTAGTTTTTCTATTCTTGCCCTTTTTGCTGAAGGGGTTTTTTACTTGTTTGCTTTGCTTTTTGACAGGTTCTGTGTAGCCCTGGCTGTCCTGGAACTCACTCTTTATTCTGTAGACCAGGCTGGCCTTGAACTAGGAGATCTGGCTGCTTCTGCCTCCCAGTCGATGGGGACTGAAGGCATGCGCCACCACCACCCAGCTGAAAGGAGTTGTTAATACACTTTAGTTCAAGATTCCCCCGTAGACTAATGAGGCAAAAACGCAAATCAACATGAGGCACCTACCTTGCTGTGGGTAAGGGCTCACTAATTACCTACCCCATTACTTCACTGCCTCTTGTCAAGCCTCCTCTGGGAGACTCCTAACCCCTTGCCCCTCTGCGCTCACCGCAGAGTTCACTGACAGAAAGCAGTCTGGCAGTCATGTCGGCTGTTTGCTAAGGTTTACTATAAATAAGTCACTGTTTGAGCATTCACAGGGATTCAGCGCTGTTCTTCCAGCTGGCCATTCTTTTCCAAGAATCTCTGTGTGGGGGAAGATGGGGGAGTGGGTAGGCAAACAAGAGGAACTCATAGCTATGACTCTCAGATCCCCACTACTGAGCAAGCCTTTCTCTCCTGGTTGGATATTATGGTTATGGAAAGCGGACAGGGAAGTGTGACTGGCTGCCCCTTCTGTTTCTGGGGACACTCAGCATGTCTTTGCAAATACTCTGCTACTGAATTGCACGCAGGCCCAGTCCCGCCAAGCCACTTTTTTTCTTGGCCCTTCTTTTTTTTATTTTTATTTATTTTTGTTGTTGTTGTTTTGAGCCAGGCTGGATTAGAACTCACCATGTAGCCCAGACTAGCTTCCAACCCATGGTTTTCCTCTCAGCTTCCCCAAGTGCAGTGATTACAGGCACAACACCCCCAGCCTTTCTCTTTCTTTCCCGAGTTTCTGGAAGCCCAGCTATGCATTTTAAGTCTCATCAGGGTAATATGTTAAAGGAATTTTCACAAGCGGGGCAAGGTGGATGAACGGCAGGAGTGGGGCTCTTAGCTCACATTTGAATCTAATTTAGGAACCGAGCTTGGGTGGCAGACTAAACATTCAGACATTCTCTTCTTTATTCTTCTCTGAGCGCCCGCCATGCAGACTCTGGAGAACCGAAGGAACCGTCTCTTTTGTAGCTCAAGTTCTAGCAGGAAAAAGACCAGCAATACACTGAAGGCAACAGCCGGCAGCTGCTAGCTGCGCACCTCTTCTTCAGGCGCGTCGTTAGGGACGCACTCCCGGTTGTCGAGGTCCCCAGGGGTGGGTGGCGCTGAGGAGAGTCTCGCGAAGATTTGAGAACCAGCGCGGGATCTCGTCGGGGTTGCCAGGAGACAGCGCAGCCTCCGCAGACCAGCGCCTATCCCCGAGTAGTGGCGGTGCTGGACTGCTGGCAGCATGGTGAGTCCGGCCGGTGCTCTGGGTGACCAGTGCACTGAGAACCTGGGGTGAACAGGGGGACTTTCGCGCAGAAATGCGTATAGGGTCGGGTCCCAGGGACTGTGTGTGTAGGGGGGTCTGCGGTTAGCGGCCTGCAGTTTTGGATTACTAGAATTGAGAGCTGGGCGCTTCCGTGAGGTCCCATTTAGGGAGGCCAGGATGCCGGGGGCCTTGAATACATATGAACTACGATTTGGCTCTTCAGTTCCCCTGGATGGTTGTCGAATTTGCCAGACTCTCGCCTGATGTGCAAGGTGTCCAGAAGTCAGAAGCTGAGTCCACCAGATCCTTGGGATGTAGGATTCCACCTCATATGGCCTCAGGGGCACTTAAGAGTCCACAGGGAGCAGAGTCCGGCTCAGGAGAAACCCTAGGAACTCTGTGTCTGAGGTGGAGACCTGGTGCATACCACGGTGGCTAGAGGTCCCTCTCTACCAAGGGGTGTGGAGAGGGTCGAATGTCATACAGTGATGAGGATAACACCTTGGGTTGCAGAGACTCCGGCTCCTTAGGAGAACAAAGCATTAGCTCCTTGCCTCCTTAGACCCATATAATGAGGCCCTTCCCTCTAGGATACAGGTGTTGTCAGTCATACCGCTGTGCCAAGAGGTGGGCCATCAGCTGGTGGGATGGATTCTCTCTGTGGGAGCTTCTGGCTGAAAACATCGTGAATATTTACTGCTATTAAGTCTTTCCTGAAAGCTTCTGTGACATTATAAAAGCCGCTCAAACAAAGCAGGACCCCAAGAGCAGTTTCTGCTGGGAACACATTTACAGACACTTGAGAGTGTGCTGTTGGCTCACTCCTGACTGGAGTTCTCTGTAGTTTGGAGGAAGCGAAGCCTCAGATTTGGTTATTGCTATGAGGTCACTCCTTCCTACATGTACACTGATAAAAGGTAGATCTTAGGCAAAAGGCTAATTCTCTACACATACTGATAAGTTTCTTGCATGTGTTTATGTGGTGGTTTTAAAGCATGATAGCCAATATACTGCAGGGTGGCAGGGGCCGTATGCACGCTCCTCCTTCAGCCCAGATAATGTTTTTCTTTCTCTCTTTTTTTCTTTTAGGCTTCCTTCCATACTACCCCTCAAATGCTCCTTAATTTTAGTTTTCTTTCCTCACATTCTTATCCTCTTCTCCCCTCTTCCAAATGAGTTTTTCATTAAAAAAAATTTTTTTTTAACCACACTGAAGAAATCCTTGCCATATCCAGCAGTGAATGGGTTTGGAGTGGATCCCTTCTCCTTCCCTTTTGGAAAGAGAAAGTGTTCTTTTCTGAAGAGGAAGATTTCTTCTTTGTGCTTCTCCAGATGTGTTAATGATTTCCCTACTCCATCCCTCTCCCCTATGTGTGTGTGGTTAACGGAGTGGGGAGTGGGGGGAGTCGGGGGAGTCCGGGGTTGGGTGGGGCGAGGCAAGGGGGGGGAGGTTAGTTTAGTGATGCCCTCTAGGTGAGTGGTCCAGTCAGCCGTGTGTGAACAGTAGAGGTCGGGGTTCTAAACAGGTGTGCCTTCCCCTAATGCTCATGTAAGCAAATAGTCAAGGAGGGATGGCGTTAGATAGAGTGGCCTTTACTTACCCAGTCTTCTCTTCTTTAAACAAAGGCACCCAAAAAGAAAGGGAAGAAGGGCAAAGCCAAGGGCAATCCGGTGGTTGATGGGCTCCCACCAGAGGACATGACCAAGGAGCAGGTGAGCACAGCCATTGCCCGTTCCCAGGGTGGGCACCACTCCAGATGTGTTGGTAAACTTATCATCCACTCTTCCGCTTGTCCATCTCCTCTCAGTCTGTCCAAGTATAACATGCCTACCCTATATCTATAGTTTCCACCACCTCCATGTTACATGTTTTAAAAAATGCAATGCAGCCATGTGAAGAAACTTCTTAATAGGAACTTGGAAGGAGTCCCTGACCCCTCGGACATAAGAGCTATTTTTAACTTTGTATTTTCTTTCTTTTTTACTTATTGCTGTTCATAGAGCTGATACATATGTGATAATACATATGTGTCATTCTTTGTTTGCCAGTAAACAGTGTAGCAAAAGGAAAGTTTTTAGCCTAGTGTGGTGGCTCATGCCTTGGGAGGCAGAGGCTCAGTCTGGAAAGTTTTAAAAGGAACATGATTTACTTAAAATTACATTGTCTCAATCTGATTAATCAGACAGTGTTTTTTAAATTATTGTTAATTCTTTTGTATCAGTTGGTTTTCTTTCCACCTTGTAGGGTCTGGGATTGAACATAGGTTTTCAGGCTTGGTAGCAGGTACCTTTATCTGCTGACCCATTTTGCTGGCCCCTTGCTGTTTTATTTTTGACAAAACTTCCAACAGGGGGCAGCCCTGTTGGAGGTGCCTTTCTTATTGCCTGTGCTTGGTTTTTGAGGGGTTTCCTTTCTTTATTTTATTTTTGTTAAGGCACATGCTCTACCACTGAGCTATACTCCTGATCCTGGGTGATGTCTTTATTATATTTTTTGGTAGGTTGAGGATTGAACTTGGGGAGGTAATGTCTTTATACAAATTATTTTAAGCCACTTATGTATATTGATATAAAAGGCTGGAGAACTTAATTATAAAACTTACAAGGCTCTTGAAAGCTACAACATGTTGGGTCTGTGTTGATGATGGCTGCCTTGTGAGGTTTTGACACAAGCCTGGAAGGTTATATGCAGCTGTGTTAATAAGACTTACTGTTTTAATAGTTTAAGATAATATGAAGGAGATTGAGAGAGTGATTATAAGCTGAAATTAGAGTTGGACAAGAGTCAAGTATTGATGATTTGATATGCAAAAGGCCAAAAATATAAGAGCAGAATTTCCATACTTTAACAACCAGGCATGACTGCTCGGTGCCTGTGTGATATCTTATATAGACAGCTGCAGCCTAACTCCTGATGACTTGTACTACTGTACACTGCTGGCCAGTCTCAAGAAAAACAATTTGTGCTGTAAATTTACTACATACAAGATAGTGAGATGTCCCCCCAGCCCCTTGTACCTAGATATGGATCCCACAAAAATGGCTGATGAGATAAAACCAAATAACCACCCCTTCAACTACCATAAAAAACCTCCACCTGCCTCAACCAAGTGAGACCTCTCTGGTCTTGCCGACTGCTCACTTGCAGCATGTTTCAGTGAATTTTCTCTATCTTTGTATTCTGGGTAATTTCTTTTACTACCTACCACACCGGCCTTCTACATGCCATTTTACATAGCTATATTTTTATTTAAAATATGTTTTTTCTTTTTATTTTAACATGAAACCTTAGGATGTTTATTTCAAAGGTAAACCCTGATCTTTGAGATGAACTTGTCAGTACATCAGCACCAGACAGGGTTTCTCTGTGTAGCCTTGGCTATCCTGGAACTCACTCTTTAGACCAAGCTGGCCTTGAACTCAAAGATCCACCTGCCTTTGCCTCTGGGCACTGGGATTAAAGGTGTATACTACCCCCACTTGGCTAAAATATGTTTTTAGGAGCTAGATAGTTGGCTTGTTGGTTAAGAGCACTTGCTACTCTGGCAGAGGACTCAGGTTTGATTCCCAGCACCCACATAGTAGCTCACAGCCATCTGTAATTCCAATTGCAGGGGATCCAGGGAGATCTGATGCCCTCCTCTGACCTCCACAGGCACCAAGCATGCACATAGTGCACACATATACATGCAAAATATATGGATTTTGGTTTTGTTTTTGTTTATTTGGAGCTGAGGACCGAACCCAGGGCCTTGCACTTGCTAGGCAAGCACATTACCACTGAGCTAAATCCCCAACCCCAAAATATATGTTTTAAAAGATGTATTCACCTTTAATCTCAGCACTTGGGATAGCCAGGGCTACAAAGAAACCCTGTCTTAAAAAATAAAAGAAAAAAAAGATTTATTTATTCATTCATTCTTTCATTTATTTATTTATTGTGTGTGTGTGTGTGTGTGTGTGTGTGTGTATGTGTGTGTGTGTTGCCTGCATGTATGCAAGTGTACCATGTGTGTTCAGTGCCTGCAGAGGCCAAAAGAAGGCTTCAGATCCTCGGAACTGAATTTGTAGATGGTTGTGAGCCACGATGTGGGTGCTGGGAACTGGATCTTGGTCCTCTGCAAGAGCACAAGTGATTTTAACCACTGAACCATCTCTTTAGTCCCATGAGTGCTTTATTTTATGTACAGGAAAACCACTAGCAATTTAAGCAGAGATGTGGTCAGGGGATCCAGTTTGAACTTTGACTGGGGTAGATGGATGGAGAATAGATTGAATTTCAGGCTGTCCCAACATGCTGTTTCTTGTACCCTGCTTATTTCACATCTTTGGAGACTGGACTTTAATGTCTTAGTGCCCCAATGCACTAAATATCTAATACATACACAGTCTGCAGAGCAGGGACTGGCCTCCATGTACTGTATGTTTGAAGCACAGTCTTGGAAGCCTTTAGGGTCCAGTAGAAAGACAAGACTCTGTGTATATTTGGGATCAGTTCACAGAGTGGTTGCCCTGTGGATATTGAACTCTGGTGTTCTAATATCTATAATTTATTTGTTTTTATTTTGTTTGCATTGGTGTTTTGCCTTCATGTATGTCTGTGTGAGAGTGTCAGATCTTGGGAGTTATGGACAGTTGTGAGCTGCCATGTGGGTGCTGGAAATTAAACCTTGGTCCTCTGGAAGAACAGTCAGATTGCTGAGCCATCTCACCAGTCCCTGAACTCTGGTGTTCTTAGCTTTTTGATTTTTCAAGGGAAGTTAGAAATTTGGATGTTTATGAGAAATCCAAATAGCAATTGATGACAAACCCTGACACTATACGAGCCAAACAGAATAGGAATCTGTAACTATTTGAGTGACACCAAAGACCCATGATGTGAAGACATTTGTCAGACACTGTCAATGTGCATGACACCATGTGAGGCACTGGTCAGATTCTGGGGTACCATGTTCCTCTCTAGACACCTAGCCCCTACTCAGCACCCTTCCTCAGAGCCCCTTGGCTGCTTGTTGTCTTGTTTATTGAAATGAAAAGTAAGATTTCCCTGTGTGGAATGTATCTTGAGAGAGAAAATACTTCACAGTAACTGTCCTGGGGCTGTGCCTAAAGATAACTAATTCTCATGGGAAGCGAGAGCCAGAGAAAGCTGGAAGCTTGTCCTGCTTTCCTCCTTAACCTATTTGCAGATTTATAATTGGCTGTGGACCAAAGTCTGTTGAGTACAAAGAGCCCACTAGTTTTGTATAATTGTTGTTTAATAGTAAGTTTTTCTGGTGGTCTTTTTATTTTTATTTTAACCTTTTGTGGAGACATTTATGAGCTTCTGTGTAATTTTTATATCTCTTACAGTTCAGTTGATGTATTCCCATTTTTAATCATTTCCTGGTTTAAAATTGTTGTAGATTATTTCCTTTTAAAGTTTTTTTGTTGTTAATAACAATAGGCATACTAATATCTTTGAACAAAAATAATGCTTGTGGTCAGGCGGTGGTGGCGCACGCCTTTAATCCCAGCACTCAGGAGGCAGAGGCAGGCGGATCTCTGTGAGTTTGAGGCCAGCCTGGGCTACAGAGCAAGATCCAGGACAGGCACCAAAACTACACGGAGAAACCCTGTCTCAAAAAAACAAACAACAAAACAAAACAAACAAAAACAAAAAAGAAAAAGAAAAAGAATGCTTGTGTCTCTTTTGCAAAATTTCTTAAAAGGATCCAGGAGTTGCTGAACAAACTGTTTTGTAGTTCTTTGCCAAATTTGAGAGACTTTTGCTGCTTACTGTCTCTGGAATGTTCCTGCTTTGTGTTTTAACTTTAGTAAAATGACTCCTTCCTTTTTTTCCTCTGCCTCCCTTGATGCACACACTGTGGTGCACGGGCTCCTATGGGTGCCCCCCTGATGCACACACTGTGGTGGATAGGCTCCTGTGGGTGCTTCCCTTGATGCACACACTCTGGTGCACGGGCTCCTGTGGGTGCCCCCCTGATGCACACACTGTGGTGGATAGGCTCCTGTGGGTGCCCCCCTGATGCACACACTGTGGTGGATAGGCTCCTGTGGGTGCCCCCCTGATGCACACACTGTGGTGGATAGGCTCCTGTGGGTGCCCCCCTGATGCACACACTGTGGTGGACAGACTCCTGTGGGTGCCCCCCTTGATGCACACACTGTGGTGGTGCATGGGCTCCTGTGGGTGCCTCCCTTGATGCACACACTGTGGTGGTGCACTGGCTCCTGTGGGTGCCCCCCTTGATGCACACACTGTGGTGGTGCATGGGCTCCTGTGGGTGCCTCCCTTGATGCACACACTCTGGTGCACGGGCTCCTGTGGGTGCCCCCCTGATGCACACACTGTGGTGGTGCACGGGCTCCTGTGGGTGCCCCCCTGATGCACACACTGTGGTGGTGCACGGGCTCCTGTGGGTGCCCCCCTTGATGCACACACTGTGGTGGTGCACAGGCTCCTGTGGGTGCCTCCTTGATGCACACACTGTGGTGGTGCACGGGCTCCTGTGGGTGCCACCCTTGATGCACACACTCTGGTGCACAGGCTCCTGTGGGTGCCCCCCTTGATGCACACACTGTGGTGGTGCACGGGCTCCTGTGGGTGCCCCCTGATGCACACACTGTGGTGGTGCACGGGCTCCTGTGGGTGCCCCCCTGATGCACACACTCTGGTGCACGGGCTCCCGTGGGTGCCCCCTGATGCACACACTGTGGTGGTGCACGGGCTCCCGTGGGTGCCCCCTGATGCACACACTGTGGTGGTGCACGGGCTCCCGTGGGTGCCCCCCCTGATGCACACACTCTGGTGCACGGGCTCCCGTGGGTGCCCCCTGATGCACACACTCTGGTGCACGGGCTCCCGTGGGTGCCCCCTGATGCACACACTCTGGTGCACGGGCTCCCGTGGGTGCCCCCTGATGCACACACTCTGATGCACGGGCTCCCGTGGGTGCCCCCTGATGCACACACTCTGGTGCACGGGCTCCCATGGGTGCCCCCTGATGCACACACTCTGGTGCACGGGCTCCCGTGGGTGCCCCCCTGATGCACACACTCTGGTGGTGCACGGGCTCCTGTGGGTGCCCCCCTGATGCACACACTGTGGTGGTGCACGGGCTCCCGTGGGTGCCCCCTGATGCACACACTCTGGTGCACGGGCTCCCGTGGGTGCCCCTGATGCACACACTCTGATGCACGGGCTCCCGTGGGTGCCCCCTGATGCACACATCTGGTGCACGGGCTCCCATGGGTGCCCCCTGATGCACACACTCTGGTGGCACGGGCTCCCGTGGGTGCCCCCTGATGCACACACTCTTGGTGGTGCACGGGCTCCTGTGGGTGCCCCCTGATGCACACACTGTGGTGCACGGGCTCCCGTGGGTGCCCCCCTGATGCACACACTGTGGTGGTGCACGGGCTCCCGTGGGTGCCCCCCTGATGCACACACTCTGGTGCACGGGCTCCCGTGGGTGCCCCCTGATGCACACACTCTGGTGCATGGGCTCCCGTGGGTGCCCCCTGATGCACACACTGTGGTGCACGGGCTCCCGTGGGTGCCCCCTGATGCACACACTCTGGTGCACGGGCTCCCGTGGGTGCCCCCTGATGCACACACTCTGGTGCACGGGCTCCCGTGGGTGCCCCCTGATGCACACACTCTGGTGCACGGGCTCCCGTGGGTGCCCCCTGATGCACACACTGTGGTGCACGGGCTCCCGTGGGTGCCCCCTGATGCACACACTGTGGTGGTGCACGGGCTCCCGTGGGTGCCCCCTGATGCACACACTCTGGTGCACGGGCTCCCGTGGGTGCCCCCTGATGCACACACTCTGGTGCACGGGCTCCCGTGGGTGCCCCCTGATGCACACACTGTGGTGGTGCACGGGCTCCCGTGGGTGCCCCCTGATGCACACACTCTGGTGCACGGGCTCCCGTGGGTGCCCCCTGATGCACACACTCTGGTGCACGGGCTCCCGTGGGTGCCCCCTGATGCACACACTGTGGTGGTGCACGGGCTCCCGTGGGTGCCCCCTGATGCACACACTGTGGTGCACGGGCTCCCGTGGGTGCCCCCTGATGCACACACTGTGGTGGTGCACGGGCTCCCGTGGGTGCCCCCTGATGCACACACTCTGGTGCACGGGCTCCCGTGGGTGCCCCCTGATGCACACACTCTGGTGCACGGGCTCCCGTGGGTGCCCCCTGATGCACACACTGTGGTGGTGCACGGGCTCCCGTGGGTGCCCCCTGATGCACACACTGTGGTGGTGCACGGGCTCCCGTGGGTGCCCCCTGATGCACACACTGTGGTGGTGCACGGGCTCCCGTGGGTGCCCCCTGATGCACACACTGTGGTGCACGGGCTCCCGTGGGTGCCTCCTGATGCACACACTGTGGTGCACGGGCTCCCGTGGGTGCCCCCTGATGCACTGGTCCCGGTTAGGTAGAGGAACATGTCGCCCGCATCCGGGAGGAGCTGGACCGCGAGCGAGAGGAGCGTAACTACTTCCAGCTGGAGCGTGACAAAATCCACACCTTCTGGGAGATCACACGGAGGCAGCTGGAGGAGAAGAAGGCCGAGCTTCGGAACAAAGACCGTGAGATGGAGGAGGCAGAGGAGAGGCACCAGGTGGAGATCAAGGTGAGTGGAGTCAGTTCGCGCCCACTGGAGTCGTGGTGCCACGGCGTAGAAACGGTTCCTGTTTTTCTTTGGGAACGTCCTCCTTTGCTAGTGCTCTTTGTACTGTGAACCAGAGGCAATTTTTCTAGAAGAGTCCAAGGAAGGTTGCGAAGGTGATTGGGTTGCGTCAGTTGTCCTGTTGACCTGTTGACTCCCAACCTCAGTTCTCTTGATTAACCTGGCTGGGTGGGTGCCCACATCTTCCCACACTGCTCCATTTGTGCTCTGGGGAAGAGGACTGTGCTAAGGTCTAAGTGCAGATGTCCAAGAACAGCTATGAGTCCAGGCAAACAAAACTGCAAAGTACTTAAAACATAGAGCTGGGCAATGGCGGTACAGGCCCGTAATCCCCGCACTTGGGAGGTAGGTGCAAGAGGACAAGGAGTTCAAGGCCAACTTTAGTTACCTAAGTGGTTTGAGACCAGCCTGGGATATAGGAGACTGTCTCAAAACGAACAAAAACATGCGGTTTTAATCTTTATCCATTTATTTTTTATAACTGAGTGACTTGTCCACTGTGCTCCTGTTCGAACCTCCCAACAGTCTCTGAGGAGGACAAGGGAGAGCGGTTACATCCTTCTCTTAGCAGGAGAGGTCCTGCAGGCCCTGAGTATTTAAATCAAAGCCCCGTGGATGGCAGGAGTGTGAGCAGGCTGCCCTCTACAGTTCTTTGGCCGCTTAGCTCCTCGTGAGCTGGGCATGCACATGCACGGGTGCTTCAGATGGCCATGTGGCACCCCTCCCCCATGTCCTTGCAGGTGTACAAGCAGAAGGTAAAGCACCTGCTGTATGAGCACCAGAACAACCTGGCAGAGGTGAAGGCTGAGAGCACTGTAGTCATGAAGCTGGCCCAGAAGGAGCACCGCGCCCAGGAGGGCACACTGCGGAAGGACATGAGGTCACTCAAAGTGGAGCTCAAGGAGCAGGAGTTGGCTAACGAGGTGGTGGTAAAGAACCTGCGTCTGGTAGGTACAGGCTGTGGTCTGGTGGCTGTGGTCTGGTGGCTGTGGAAAAGGTGAATCTGGCCATCTGAACTAGTTCTTTGACATCTAGGGACTTGTCATTTTGTGCAAAAATGATCAGAGGTTTTTAACAAATAAATTAGCAAAACTTTTATTCAAATTTGTAATATGTAGGGGCAGAAGAGATGGCTTAGCAGTTAAGAGCACTGGCTGGTCTTCTAGAAGACCTGTGATTCTTTCCTAGCCCTGTATGGCAGCTCACAACCATCCGTAACTCCAGTTCCAGGGGATCCAACAGCTTCTTCTGGCTTCTGTGAGCACCAGGCACACATGTAGTATACAGCCATGACACATGCATAGGCAAAACATCCATATGCATAAAATAAAAATCTGAGCTGGAGAGATGACTCAGTGGTGAAGAGTACTGGTTGCTCTTACAGAAGACCTGAGTTAAATTTCTATTACCCATATGATGGTTCACAACTGTCTGTAACTCCAGTTCTAAGGGATCTGACTCCCTCTCTGTCCTCCATATGCACCAGGCATGCACATGGTGCACAAACATATATATAGACATAATACACACATAAAATAATAATTAAAAAATAAATCTTACACAAATTGTAGCATGTAATTGCTTATTAAAATAATTTCTGAGCTGGGCATGGTGGTGCACAGGAGGCAGAGGCAGGAGGATCCCTGAGTTCGAGGCCAGCCTGGTCTACAGAACGAGTTCCAGGACAGCCTGGGCTACACAGAGAAACCTTGTCTCAAAAAACCAAACAATCATCCTCTCTGAATACTGCTGTAAGCCATAGTGAGGCAGGCTAGCACTGGAGGGAGCCTGCCATCCCATGGAGATGTGGCTGCTGACCTCTGGCTTTGGAAAGCTCGGATGAGGAAACCAAGCTGTGCCTGGTGCTTCTGTCTGCACTGTCTATCAGATCCAGAGGTGACTCCCTGGAGGCAGTGAGTTCTGTATGAAATGTGGAGGTATCAAAGCCGTGCTATTGGGCATAGTGTATGATGTAGAGGTAAGGGGAATCCAGAGAGCAGCAACAGCACAGGGGTTACTAAACTGAATTTTAGTGTCCTGGGCCTCTCTGGCTTCCTAGTAACACCCCTTCTCATTTGTGCAGAAACATGCTGAGGAGATCACCAAGATGCGAAATGACTTTGAAAGGCAAGTTCGAGGTCAGTTTCGCAGAGATACAGCTTGTAGGATGGTGTCAGAGAACCCCTCCCATCACTGCTTGGTAACTTGAGGCACATAAACAAACCATTTTAAAGCGGCTCAGTCATGTGTGAGTGTGTGTGTGTGTGTGTGTGTGTGTGTGTGTGTGTGTGTGTGCGCGCGTGTGTGTGCACACACACACACACACATATACACACACACAGAGTTTTTTTCTTTTTGGTTTTTCGAGAAAGGGTTTCTCTTTGTAACAGCCCTGGCTGTTCTGCAACTCACTCTGTAGCCCAGGCTGGCCTCCAACTCACGGAGATCCGCCTGCCTCTGCCTGCCTAGTGCTGAGATTAAAGGAGTGTGCTACCATGCCTGGATCAAGAGAGAATATTTCCAAAGCCAACAGGTTCATTCAGAGTCACAGAAAACCTCATTCCCATGTGAATTTGGGGAGCTGCAGTTACCACCTACACCTGCATTTCTGTCTGAAGCCCGCCATTAACAGCATGTGGCACTCTGCTCGGTCTTCTCCTTAGCTCCTGGATTGAAGAGCCTTCCATGTCGGCAGTCCATCTGGTTTATTGACTGAGGCCTATAGTGTGTGGCTGGATGTGACCACACAAGCCATGATCAGTGTGCATTAGTGTGGGACACACACTGCAAACATTGCTTATCACAGACAGGAAGGTGATAGTGACCCATGTGCTGAATATGGCACTTGCAGGAAAAGCTCCACCAAAGCCCAAAGCCCATCTGACTCTTGGAAGAGTTGCCTACGCAGCCTCCAATCTGACCCTGATGGATATTTTTTGTTTGTTTGTTTTTGGTTTTTTGAGACAGGGTTTCTCTGTATAGCTTTGCGCCTTTCCTGGATCTCGCTCTGTAGATCAGGCTGGCCTTGAACTCACAGAGATCCGCCTGCCTCTGCCTTCCAAGTGCTGGGATGAAAAGCATGTGCCACCACAGCCCAGCTATTTTTTTTTAAATTTTTAAATTTTATTTATTTATTTATTGTTTATTTATTTATTTATTTTTGGAGCTGAGGATCGAACCCAGGGCCTTGCGCTTGCTAGGCAAGCGCTCTACCACTGAGCCAAATCCCCAGCCCTATATATATTTTTAAATATATAACTTATTTAGCTATTTTACATGCATTGGTGTGAAGGTATCAGATCCCCTGGAACTGGAGTTACAGACATCTGTGACTGTGATGTGGGTGCTGAGGATCGAACCTGGGTCCTCTGAAAGAACAGCCAGTGCTCTTAACTGCTGAGCCATCTTTCCAGCCTCTCCACCCCCGCCCATGGGTATTGTTGAGCACTGTTTGTGGGTTCCTTCCTTTCCTGTGGCTTTGGTCACCCATTCTAAGCTGCTGCGTGTGCTGCTTGCTGCCTTTCAGAAATCGAGGCCAAGTATGACAAGAAGATGAAGATGCTGAGGGACGAGCTTGACCTTCGGAGAAAGACGGAGATCCACGAGGTGGAGGAGAGGAAGAACGGCCAGATCAGCACGCTGATGCAGCGTCACGAGGAGGCCTTCACTGACATCAAGAACTACTACAATGACATCACTCTTAACAACCTGGCCCTAATCAATTCCCTCAAGGTACTGACGTGGTCTGGGAGACATGCCCAGGGCCTGGGGATGCAGGCTCAGTCTTCAGTCCCAGCAGGTCTAACACTCCCTTCTACAATGGTATTGGACAGTGTCCCTCTGTTACTCTCAGCTAAAATTAAGGGTGTTCTGACATGTCAGTGTTAGGCCAGGCTACATTAGGCAATCCGCATTGACTGAAGTGTGGGAACAGCTGTCAGTTGTGGTAGTGTGTAGATGCTGACAGGCTGGTGTCAGGAGTTCAGCCCACCAGTCACTGCTTGGTGACTTGGGACATGTACACCTGACACTGGCAGGATTTTCACAGTAGAGAATTGCCTTTGGTCTAAACAAGTGTAATCTCTCCGTCTGCACGGAAGTTCTGTTCTTACATAATTCAGAAGAGGTTAAGACTGCAAAAATACCGCTTATATGTAAAATAAGACTAGGCCCTAGGCATGCGCATGACTGGTTGGCTTTTTGACACAGGGCCTCACTGAGTAGTTATGGCTGTCCTAGAACTCACTATGTAACCAGGCTGGCCTCAAACTCTCAGACATCCACCTGCCTCTGCCTCCTGAGCGCTGAGATTAAAGGTGTGTGTCACCAAACCTGCCTCAGGATCTCTTTTTCCTTGAGCTGGATATGGTGGCACAAACCTGTAATTCCAGTGCTAAAGAGTTAGAAGTAGGAAGAGAACAAGTTCAAAGCTAGCTTAAACTGGTTAGGGAGCCATTGTTTTTAAAAAAATAATAAAATAAAATAAAAAGTATCAGCGAGATGGTTCAGTGGGTAGAAGCACTTGCCATGCGAACCTGATAACCCAAGTTGGCGCCCTGAACCCATAGTGGAAGGAGAGAGTTAACTCTTGAAAGTTGTCCTCTGACCTTTATAAGTGTACTATGGCATGCACACCCACACTTACACGCATGTCAAACACTAATAGTAAAATGAAATTGAGGGCCTTTGGCTGATGCCCAGGCCAAGCCCCGCCTGTGCACTGTGCTAACAGGAGCAGATGGAGGATATGCGGAAGAAGGAGGAGCACCTGGAGAAGGAGATGGCGGAGGTGTCTCTGCAGAACAGGCGGCTGGCAGACCCTCTGCAGAAAGCAAAGGATGAGATGAATGAGATGCAGAGGAGACTTGGGAGCTATGAAAGGTCCAAGCAGATCCTGGTTGTGAGTTTCCTGCTGAATTCTTTTCCCTCCTGTGAGTCCTCCCTCCCTCTCTCTGCTGGGTCCAGCAGGGAAGGCGTATGAGGGGATGTCTCTTGAGGCCCTGTGTGAGCAGGACTCATCTTTAGTGCATGAAAGGGCTATCGACGTGCTGCTGCTGCTGCTGCTGCTGCTGCTGCTGCTGCTGCTGCTGCTGCTAGACCCTCTCTCAGACTCTTCTGGAGCTATAAGTAGGCAGGCGCCATTGCAGACTAGACCTTAGTTTCCACACATTCCACTCATAGCTTGGGTGGGGCCCAGCTGCTGGAGTTTTCCAGCCAGTTGTTCCTGATGACTTTTTTCCTGGCCTGCTGTCCCCAGGAGTCTGGGGTATGTGACTGTCTGTGAATCCTAAGTATTTTGTGTCCCCTATTCCCTCATTTCCCGCAGTGTACAAAGGCACGTTTAAAGGTCACCGAGAAAGACCTGAAAGACCTTCAGTGGGAGCACGAGGTCCTGGAGCAGCGGTTCATCAAGGTGAGCAGGTGTGGGTGCATGGCTGGGCTCTGGATCTGGGAGCTAGACATGCCCTCCTACCTCCTCCTAATCTGCGTTTCTATTGTTGTTTGTTTGGAAATAGGGCCTCACTGTCTCACTCAGCTGTAAGCTCCTGGGGTCTGGCATCCTCCTGCTTCAGCCTCCTGAGTAGCTGGAATTATAGGTGTGTGTGCACACAACTCTTTTTTGTTTATTTGTTTGTTCTATGGTTTTTGTTTGAGACAGGGTTTTTCTGTGTAGCCCTGACTATTCTGAAACTCTCTCTGTAGATCAGGCTGGCCTCAAACGCACGGAGATCCACTTGTCTCTGCCTCTCAAGTGCTGGAATTAAAGGCATGCATCACCACCACCCAGCATGCACACAACTTTTATGAGGCAGAAACCTGTGGTATATTTTGTAGAAGGCCCCAAATCTCATGAGAACCAGGATCCCTATTGTGGAGGAGGCTTGGTCCCTGTGATTTCATCTGTGTTGTACATTTCTTAGTATTAACTCATTGCCTATTCATTGTAAAGAAACCATGCTGGGGCTGGAGAGATGGCTCAGTGGTTAAGAGCACCGACTGCTCTTCCAAAGGTCCTGAGTTCAAATCCCAGAAACCACATGGTGGCTCCCAACCATCTGTAATGAGATCTGGTGCCCTCTTCTGGACTGCAGGGACACATGAAGGCAGATTACTGTATATATAATAAATCTTAAAAAAAAGAAAGAAAAGAAAAGAAACTATGTGGCCTCAAATGCACAGGGAGAAGGAAGGGGGCCTTGTTGAACAGTGGGATGCACTGATGACCCCTTGGACTCTGCCCTTAGGTTGTCCTATACAGACAGACAATGCTCAGTGCCCTTGAAAGTCAATCTATATCTGACACAGATGGACTCTTCCAAAGGAACCTGCTTTGGGGAAGATGAGGACAAACCCGTCATTGAGCTTTACTCATGAATCCTCTAAAGATCCTGTATAGTTCACAGATGAAATTCTCAGATCATGTGTAACTCAGATCTGAGGCCCTGAGGTACAGGGTTGGCCTTGGATAGATATTTGAATCAATACAGGGAGTAGTATGATCAAGGACAAAGGAAGATTGTGAATTTCTACCACTCACAGGAATTCTCATAAATGCATGTTAAGTGTGCCCTGCCTAGAGCCTTGATTATTTATAGTGCATGTTAATAGGTAGAAGTGTAGACAATGGGTAAGGATATCTTAGTGGTTGACAAGCAGTTTATCAAGCTTGATCTGGACCTGCTTTGACTCTCACTCATAGGGGGTAACTGAAGATAAGGTTTCAACTGATCCCTTGGCCCTAACTTTGGCAAATTTGACCCTGACCTACCTGTGGAGTGGCTTTTAGGGTGTGACTGCTCTGACCAGCTCCTGCTTTCTGAGAGGAGCAATGTGCTGGCTTATGCCAACTTGACAGGCTGGAGTCATCGGAGAGGAGGGAACCTCTGTTGAGAAAAATGACTCTATAAGATTAGTCTATGGGGGCTGGAGAGATGGCTCAGAGGTTAAGAGCACTGGCTGCTCTTCTAGAGGTCCTGAGTTCAATTCCTAGCAACCACATGGTGGCTCACAACCATCTATAATTTAATCTAGTGCTCTCTTCTGGCTTATACATAATAAATAAATAATAAAAAAAAAAATCTAAAAAAAAAGGTTGGTTTACAAGACCCTTTCCTTCCTTCCTTCTTTTGGGTTTTTGAGACAGGGTTTCTCTTTGTAGCTCTGGTTATCCTAGAACTTGCTGTACATGTAGACTAGGCTGGCCTCGAACTCACAAGTGCTGAGATTAAAGCTGTGCACCACCACCACCTGGTAGGCATTTTTTAAATTAATGATTGATGGGGGAGGGCCCAACCCATTGTGTGTGGTTCTATCTCTGGGCTGATTTATTATGTATACAGCATGTATGAGTGCAGGCCAGAAGAGGGTATCAGGTCTCATTATAGATGGTTGTGAGTCACCATGTGGTTGCTGGGAATTGAACTCAGGACCTCTGGAAGAGCAGTCAGTGCTCTTAACCTCTGAGCCATCTCTCCAGTCCCCGGTCCTGGGTTCTATAAAAAAGCAAGCTGAGCAAGCCAGTAAGCAGCACTCCTTCACGGCCTCCTCATCAGCTCCTGCCTCAAGGATCCTGCCCTGTTTGAGTTCCTGTCCTAACCTCCTTCAGTGATGGATTACAATGTAGAAATATGAGCCAAATACACCCTTTCCTCCCCAAGTTGCTTGTGATGATGTTTCATCACAGCAATGGTAATCCTAACTAGGGTAGGTGGTAATGCTGATTCCTCTCTCTTACCTTCTGCTATGTGCTGAACTATAAGCTTTTTATTCTGTGCACGTAGGGTAGAGAGCAGGCAGTGTGCACAGCAGGTGCCCATGTGCTGTGGACGTGACAGTGGTAAAAGTGACCCTTCTACAACAGCAACCTCCTTAGGGCAGGGGGCGTGGTTTCCCCCTGAAGGGATGCCTCACATGAGAGTCTTGTTGCTCACTCAGTTTCGTGGTTCTCAGGTACAGCAGGAGAGAGACGAGCTCTATCGTAAGTTCACTGCGGCCATCCAGGAGGTGCAGCAGAAGTCGGGCTTCAAGAACCTAGTACTGGAGCGGAAACTGCAGGCACTGAACACTGCAGTGGAGAAGAGGGAGGTGCAGTTCAACGAGGTGCTGGCAGCCTCCAACCTGGATCCTGCAGCACTAACGCTTGTGTCCCGCAAACTTGAGGTAGGTGCTGATGGCCTCCCGAGCCTCGGTGTTTGTTTCCCACGGTGGGTCCTTCGGTCTTGTGCTTTGCCTTCTTGGGTGGCACAGAGACTCCTCAGTTAAGTCAGGGCTGCCATGGTTTATGCATCTGAGAACAGGGCATGTGCTACAGGCCCCATGCACTGGAACTGTCCTCTTCCAGTTTTGCCCCCACCCCTACATCTCTCTCTTTTTGAGGCAGGAATTCACTGTGTAGACCTAGCTTTGTGATCTCTCTTGAGCTGTCCCAGTCCCTCACCAACCCTATCCCTAACCTGAGTCTCTGCTATTCCTGTTTTACCATGGCTCATGGTGTGCCAAGCCTTAGTCTGTAGTCAGACTTTCTTTGGACGGAGATGACTTACTCATTATGAAAGCTTTGCCTTAGCTTGGGCTTGTTCCCAACTAGCTCTTACAACTTAAATTAGCCTGTTTATATTAATCTATGTCCTACCACATGGCTTGTTACCTCTGTTCAGTACCGTGTGTCCCACTTCCTCTGTGTCTGGCTGGTGAATTCTGCATCTCTCAGATTCCTCCTCCAAATTCCCCTCTCTCCCTCGAAGTCGTGCCTGTCATCTCCTGCCTAGCCTTTGGCTGTTCATCTCTTTAGTAAATCACTCAGAGGGTGCCTTGACAGAGACACATCTTCACAGTGTACAAAACGATTGTCCCACGACACTAGTCACTAAATGGGACATGGGTAAGCTGAGAGGGAAAGCTCATCCGGGAATCTGTGAGTCCAAGGTCCTCTGTTCCTTGAGGTGGGATGGCTCTGTCACTGTGAGGACCCCAGCACGCTGATTGAGGACTTGAACAGTGACAAGGAGGAGGGTTGTGCCATAGGGACCATGGAACCTTACTTAACCCTTGCTGCTTTCCTGGGACCTGGGGAATAATGTCGGAACAGAGCTAAGAACATCACTTATTCATGTGACAGTGCTGTACTGGGATAATCCAGGTGGGGACAGTGATAAATAAAACAAGTGGTACTTCATCTGCCATGGGTTAGCTGGGGACAGAAGATTCTGTTACCTGAAAAGTCAGGAGGCTGACCCTCTGACAGAACCTCTGACAGTTGCCTGCTTGTTAAGCTCTGCAATGGCCAGGTCTCTCTGCTCCCTCTACCTGACATGCCTGGGGGAGGGGAACATAGGAGGACAGGTGGCCCAGCTTGAGAGAGTCTGGTGAACAGCAGCTAGCTTGTGGGACCGATGGCTGTCAGACTCTGGGTGGTCCCCAGCAGTCTGGTCATCTTTCCTAGGGTCCCTGGAGACAGGTGTGGTGCTTTTTCCCCAGAGTCGCTGCTGCTTCTAGGATGAGAATAACTGTATCTAAAGCCATCCCCAGTAAAGGGGGCCAGTTCATCCCAAAGCAGGTCCTCCAGGGCAGGAGGGTGCATGGCTTCTCGGTTGCTTGTGCTGTGCTTGCAGCAGAAGGGCGGTCACGTGGCTGCTGATGGGTAGGTTTTATTCTGAGAACTACTGTAGCATCAGCATACGGGTTGGCTAAACTTGAATGCCAGTTTCTCACTACAGACTTGAGGCTCAAAGGACTGACTTTGTGTAAGTCAGTCCATGTACCGGTTCTGTTCGCCTCACCACCTGTCTGTCACTGTGACCCGAGGCATGCAGCATTAGGCATTGCAGGTAGCCTCCTGCTGA
The DNA here is from genome assembly GCF_903995425.1 of Onychomys torridus. Classification (NCBI taxonomy): domain Eukaryota; kingdom Metazoa; phylum Chordata; class Mammalia; order Rodentia; family Cricetidae; genus Onychomys; species Onychomys torridus. The sequence continues at coordinate 51,548,998 of NC_050447.1, forward strand.
GCCACCCCAGGGAGTACCCAAGAGTTGGGGGATGCAGACTGAGGGTGATTGCAAAGACCTGACAACTGTGCTAATGAGTTGAATGATGTGGGAATATGGAAGGTTCTGAGCACAGAAGCTGGGTCAGAAAGAGCCCTCTCTACCTTGGGTGGCAAGTGCGGTGGTGAGGGAGCAGGTAGGACTTCCCAGCAACTGTAGAGTTTTAAAAGTTATACAAATACCCTTTTTTTTTTTTTCCATCTTAAAAACAATTAGGGCCTGGTAGTGGTGGCGCATACCTTTAATCTCAGCGCTTGGAGACAGAGGCACATGGGTCTCTGTGAGTTAGAGGCCAACCTGGTCCACAGAGTGAGTTTCAGGATAGCCAGGGCTACACAGAGAAACCCTGTTTCCAAAAACAAAAACAAACAAAAAAACCCAAAATTAAACATAAAAAATAATTAGGGCCTGAGAAGATGGCTTAGTAGGTAAAGTCTTGCTGTAGAAGCATGAGGACCGAAGTTTGGATCCTGAGCACCTACATGAAAAGCTGGCTGTGGTGGTGTATGCACCTGAATCTTAGCTTCCCGTTGCTGTGATAGAACACCAGGACTAAAAATAATTTGGGAGAATAGGGTTAATTTCACTCACATGTCTACACCACAGTCCATCACTGAGGGAAGTCAGAGCAGGAACCTGGAGGCAGGAGCTGAAGCAGAAGCCATGGAGGAGTGCTGCTTACTGGCTTGCTCCTCACATTTGCTCAGCCTGCTTTTTTTTTTTTCCTTTTGGTTTTTTGAGACAGGATTTCTCTATGTAGCCCTGCCTGTCCTATCAAGTTGTCTTATACCACCCCTGATACACCATCCAGGACTACCTGCCCAGAGATGGTGCCACCCACAGTGAGTGGGACCCTTCTGCATCAATCATTAGGAAAATGCCCTACAGGCTAGGTGGTGGTGATATGCAGCACTTGGGAGGCAGAGGCAGTTGATCTTTATGAGTTCAAGGCCAACCTGGTCTACAGAGTGAGTTCCAGGACAACCAGGGCAACACAGAGAAACCTTGACTCAAAAAAAAAAAAGAAAAAAAAAAGAAAGAAAGAAAAAAGAAAAGATGAAGAGCAATAGAGATGATACCCACAATTACCTCTGTCCTGTGTCACATGTCCTATGACACATGCACACACAAGTCAATTGGTTTCATCTTGGCAGTCTGGTGCCTCATTGTAAGGATGTAGGCAATGCAAAGATGCTGATGCTGACCCCTTCTTGTTGTCCTGGATTATATCTTGGAAACCTTTCCTGCTGACAGACTTGTATGGATACATGTATGGGCTGAGGTGACCCATACTACAATTCCCTGAGCCTTTCCAACCCTTAGGGAACCCCTAGACTAGTGTCCACCTGTCCATCTCTGTCAGATGACAAATATTAAAGTCACCCTGTCTCTCTCCTTAGGATGTTCTAGAATCAAAGAATACCACCATCAAAGACTTACAGTATGAGCTGGCCCGGGTCTGCAAGGTATGGCTAATCCTCCCCATCCCCATAGTCCCACCTTCTCCCTCAGGGCTATCTCCTCCCGTAGAGCTCCCATGTACCCAGCTTTAGCTTGTGAACATTAGAGAGGAAGGGTCTCTGAGGATCTCTCTCACTTCTTCTGCATATGTCAATCAGGAGGTAGGAATGGTAATTCCCATGTAATATGCCCTCATACCCTTAGGGCCTGAGAGTGACCTTGTCCTGGCGTTGCTTTTAGGCCTGCCTGGTCCACACTTAGGACTGTGTCTCCTACCATGTTCAAATCTGTCTCTCCCTCACCCTTCCTTGCTCACTTGTCCTCTCAGGCAGTTGGAAGAGCCTCTCTGCTCTTCCAGGTTAATGCCCACTGCAGTACGGTTCTCACTTGTTCTGATACATTCGTGAATCTAAAATAGCTCTGTACCCTTCCATGCTAACATGTCTTATCCACAGACTCCTTGGACCCTGGCTACCATTGTCCCATGCACCTGAGAGGCCTGGGTTCTGTATCCAGGTGGTCCTTAAGTGGACTGTTTGCCTACTGTCTTGTCAAGGATTTACCAAGAGCAGCCACCCGACAAGTCACATTAATTCTGTGGGCCAGGCATGGCATCCCTGTTCAGTTGTCGAGGGCCCTTATGCAGACATTCTCACATTATCTTGTTTTATTTTTTTAAAAATATTTGTTTGGCTGGGCAGTGGTGGTGCATGCCTTTTTCCCAGCACTCTAGAGGCAGAGGCAGGCAGATCTCTGAGTTCCAGGACAGCTAGGGCTACAGAGAGAAACCCTGTCTCAAAAAACAGACAGTTAACCGTAGACATAGATAGGCAGTGTCTGTCACTGCTTCCCAGGCTCCATTCTGCTCAAGCTTCCCAGCCCTCCCTAGTGGTCAGGCTGGGGCTTTCCTGATCAGATCTGTCCCTCAGCTGACAGGGCTGAGCAAAGGCTGCCTGCTGTGTGTACAGCTCTTGGGGGCTGGGGATATTTTTGGCTTTGATCTGATCAAGGTGTCTGAACCTGAGGTGCCTGATAACCAGATCTCAGCCTCTATGTTCTCTCTGGAGCCCATCCTTATTTACCTTTTCCTCTCTGTTCCCCAAGCAGTAGTCCTCTTTACTAAACCACAACGAAGATAATGAATCTTTTTGTTTTTGAGACACAGTCCCACTCTGTAATGCTGGCTGACCTGGAACTCACTATGTGGACCAGGTTGGCCTAGAACTCACATATGGACGAGGCTGGCCTGGAACTCACAAAGATCTGTGTGCCTCTGCCTGAGTGCAAGGATTAAAGGTGTGCACTACAGTCCTAACCAGTGAACCTTTTGATCATTTGCTGTGAGGCTCACAGGCTTCAAGCATTTCTCATTTCACTCAGTTCTCAACACCTGTAATCCTAGCTCTTAGGGATGCCAAGGCAGGAGGAACATGAGTTCAAGGACAGCCTAGGCTGTTTGTCTGAGACAAACGAATAAAACAAATTCAAGTCTTTACAACCACCCAGTGAAATTTTTCCAATTAAAAATGTACATTTTAGCTGGGCCATGGTGGTGTCTACCTTTTATCCCAGTACTTGGGAGGCAGAGGGAGGGGTAGATCTGAGTTTGAGGCCAGCCTGGTTCCAGACAGCCAGGGCTACACATAGAAACGCTGTCTCAGAAAACAAACCAATAAAAAGTGCATTTTGGGGGTTGGAAAGATGGGTTCAGAGGTGAAGAAAACTGGGGTCTAGTTCTCAGCATCCACATGGGTGCCTCACAGCTGCCTGTAACTTCTGCTCTAAGGAATCTGACTTTCTCTTCTGGCCTCTTTTACACACACACACACACACACACACACACACACACACACACACACACAGAATTTGTTTTGTGTTAACCAATTACTCCTGGTCAAGGGGCCGGCCCTAGGATGTGGTTGCTGTGCCCAGGGACACTGCTTAGAGAACACTGACTTTTCCTTGAAACAGTGCTAGGCCGTTCTGGGCAAAATAGCAAGTTCTAGCCAGCCTGGGCTATATAGTGTGGCCTTTTCCCAGACAAAAATGAAAACAAAATTTCAAAAACCAAAACAAGATTAGTAGAGAACCCCCTCCCCACAAGGAAGTCACTTGTCTTTGTTGGCCCCAACAACACCATTTTTGAGGCCCAGGGCCGTCCACATGTAGCCTCTGCAGAGTCACTGGGGAGTTGGATGATGCTAAGGTCTCCAGAAGCAGGGAATAGATGCCATTCTACCTTGTCAGGGAAGGGATAGAGACCCTTGCTGGAAAGTACTTGCTAAAGAGCCAGGAGTCCACCCCGCTCTCAGTTCTGAGTCTCTCCTTATTGTGAGTTCTTTGAGTTAATGACATAAGGACATCAGCACTACTCTAGCACAGAACAAACCATTCACAGATGCTTGGCCCAGATCTTCCACCCCGCTCATCCGTGGAATGGAGCCTACCTCTGGGTGGGCCATAGCATGTTTACTATGGTTCCTAGGCCCGTGTGGACTCCTTTTCTCCCTGACATTGCTCTGTCCTTTCAGGCCCACAATGACCTATTGCGTACGTATGAGGCGAAGTTACTGGCTTTCGGGATCCCACTGGACAATGTGGGGTTCAAGCCCCTGGAGACAGCAGTGATTGGACAGACACTGGGACAGGGCCCTGCAGGACTTGTGGGTGCCCCTACATAGCTACCTTCTGGGGGCTTTTACCTTTACAGCTGGCCTTTCCCACTTTCTAAATGATACCCCTTCTACTGCAAGAACAGCAAGTTTGTTTTGGAGACTTCATCATCAGCAATGAAAACTTTTCCACATTTCCTTTGTATTCTGTCTTTGTGGGGAAGAAGTACCTGTAGACCTCTGCGGAGGTCTTCTAGTCTACCTGCTTCCATGTCCTCCCCAGTCTGGGTCACACTTGCCTTTGGGTCCTGCCTCTGCAGTCCTTTCTCTAAGTGCACCTCTGAGTACTAAGCTGTCCAGCAAGAGAATGGCTCACTGTCCTTTGTTGAGCATGAAGCCCATGCTCTTGATTTGACTGGGCAGCTCAGCCACAAAGGACTGGCAGGCTACCTCCTTTGGGCCAGGCTCTCCACAGCCTCCCCTGGTAGGTGGTAAGAACCATGGGCTCAATAGCAGAGACTTGTGAAATTTTTAAGGCTCTGTCCTGGTTTGGTTTTCTATTGCTGTGATAAACATCATGACTAAAAGAAACTTGCGGAAGAAAGGGTTTATTTCAGCTTAGAACTCTGAGGTCACAATCCATCACTGAGGGAAGTCAGAGCACGAACCTGGAGGCAAGAACTGAAGCAGAAGCCATGGAGGAGTGCTGCTTACTGGCTTCCTCTCTGTGGCTTTTATACAACTCAGGACTGCCTTGCCCAGTGTGACACTGCCGACAATGGGCACTCCCCCATTAATCAAGAAAGTGGCACACAGATGGTGGAATCTCCTCAGTTAAGATTTCCTTATCCTAATGACTCTAGTTTGTGTCAAACTGACGAAAACTAACCAGTGCCATCTCCTTTGTGACGGTGAACCCCAAAGAGAAGCCGAGAAGGTGCTGGAAGACAGTGAGTAACCTCAGTCCAGGATTTAAGTGGTCTTTGTCTCCCTGGGAAAATTCAGCTGCACAGTGCAGCTATGTTAGCTGGGGATTAGGAAACAATCCTAACTTCCCTGAGGACTGAGGATGGCATGAGTCCTCTTTGGATAGCTCCATGCAGTCTGGAGTCCATGAACATGCTAGATGTGAAAATGACCGTGGGCTTCCCAAGCAGTAGCAAGTGAAGGGCTGGAAGCCAGGTAAGGCCACATTGGAGCTGAGCTGTACTTAGTTGAGAATGTGTGTACAGAGAGTAATGAGTCATCATTGGGTTGGCCTCTTACAGAGCGTGAGTATACGGGAAGGAGGGAAGAGGAAAGAGAAAAAACAGGAAGCGGGGCCAGGCTGTAAAAGCCCAATGCCTGCTCCTAGCGACTTCTTCCAGCAAAGACTTCATTTCCATAACCTTCCCAAAAAATACCGCCAACTGGAGAGGAAGTGTTCAAACAAAACTCATACAGGACAATTTTCATTCCTACCTTCAAACCACCACCAATTCCTGTATAAAGTTTGGGAATTTGCAGATGGTTAGAAGCTACCATATGGCTGCTAGGAGCTGAATCTGGTCCCCTGCAAGAGCAACAAGTACTTCTGTTTTGAAGACAGGGTTTATCGGTGTAGCCCTGGAATTCCTAGAAATCATTGTAGACCAGACTGGCCTGAAACTCAGAGATCCCCCGGCCTCTGTTTCTGAGTACTGGAATTGAAGGCTTGTGCCACCATCTCACCAAATACTCTCTATTACTGAACCATATCTCCAGTAGCACTTTCTGACAGAGTTCTGTCGTAAGCCCAGCCCTGCCTCTATAGAAACTTCCCTTTCCTTATAGAGGAACTTGTTCTGAAAATGCTGACCTGTTGCAGGAATTTTTCCCTATGTAGATAGCATGGCTCCTGCAATACAATAAGGCAGAATTGCCTCTATAATAGAGGCCCATAAGGGAGAGGAAACTGGGGGAAAGACATGGCATTTCTCTAATAAGGATGCATGTGCTCTGGATATAAAGGGGCTTTCTCTTGTCTGTGAAGACTACTGTATTACGGAGAGTCCTGTGGAGACTCCTGGGCTATGAAGGAAGCATGTGACTAGGCCCAGACTGAGGAACATTTTCCCTTTCCCATGTATGAGACAGCTTGGGCAGACTTCAGCAGCAAGAAATATTGCCTGTGGAGAGTACTGTACTATGGAGGGTCCTGAGCTAGGAAGGAGGCGTGCGTCTAGACCCTAACTCGGGAACATCTTCCCTTTCCAATGGATCAGGGCCGTGCAGCAAGAAAAGTCTGTCTGTCTTCACTGTAGGGAGCACCCATGCTTGAGAAAGGAGGGGCGGCCGGCCTGGCGCGGTCAAGCGTGCACACACACAGCCAAGCCAGAGCCTAAAGGACCAGACACACAAACGTGCAGACACACGTGCACACACATAAACACCCAGACACAAAACCCAAGCCTAGCCACACCAACATAAACGGGCAAGGATGTCCAATGGAAGTTGGAACCTGGGTCTCTGCGCTCGGCTCCGTGGACGGTGTGGGTAGAGGCAGGTCAAGGGGCCAGGATTCTCTTGAGCTAGCTGACATCCTCAGTGCCACCCGGCAGGCCGGACACCGGACTCTGTGCCGTGGGATGGCATCTCAAAGCACAGCGCGGACCTCTCCGCTCTGGGTGAGCGGCTTCCCCCGACAGATAATTCCACCGGCTTAGTGGGACAGCGCCCGACCCACCCGTGACTTCCTCTTGCCCTGGGACCACCAGGTTCCAGGTCGGGCCCATCTTGGACCTGGGTGCTCTGCTCCGCCACCACCCTACCGACTCCATCCCCCCGCCCAGGCCTTGGCCTCTCGGGAAGCAACCAACTGTGGCTCTCCGGCATCCCATCCCACCGGCACGTCCCAGCCCCCGAGGGCACCACTTCACGTGGACTCACACTCAGGCACGAACACTCACGCACACACACGCACACACGGGCCTCCACATACACGCTCGCCCACACGCGGAAACACACTCGGGCATGCGCGCCAACCCACACAGACAGACACACGGTCACGAGCCAGGGCGCATACAGGCAGGCACAGGCGAACGCGCGCTTGGGATAACTACCTCTGGGGAGCACCGTCGGGACGGTGTCCACCCTGTCTCTCTCTCTCGGGGGGGGGGGGGGGGGATGGCTGACCCGAGGGATCCGGCTTGCGGGCCAGCCAACCTGCCAGGGGGGCCCTGGGTGGGTCCGGTGAGCGCGGCCGGCCGATGAGGAACGGGAGAGGAGAAGGTCCGGGGGCAACGCTGGCCGCTGCCCGCCCTGGGTCCCCTGTTCCGGGTCACGGGCCACGGGCCACTGGCCGCGCGCCACGGAACGGGACAGAGGGCCGAGGAGGGCCTAGCTGGCGGGCCGGCGCCGAGGGGTGGGGCTGGAGGCGGGCTCGGGGGCGGTGGGTGGGCGGGTGGGTGGGTGAGTTGGGCTGGGTGTGTGACGGGCGGGCGAGCGCAGAGGCCAGGCTCTTGAGGCTCCCGGCGACGGGCTCGCTCGTCTACGGCCATACCACCCTGAACGCGCCCGATCTCGTCTGATCTCGGAAGCTAAGCAGGGTCGGGCCTGGTTAGTACTTGGATGGGAGACCGCCTGGGAATACCGGGTGCTGTAGGCTTTTTGCTTTGCCCCTTTGGGACTTTTGGCCCGTGGCCCAGCCCGGCCCAGGCTGGACCCTCCCCTCCCCTCCCCGTCGCCCCCGCCGAGGCTGACCATTCACCCCGCGCCCGCCGCCCGCCGTCTGGCGCCCAGCAAACCCACCAGGGGAAACACCCCAGTGGGGGATCATCCCAGGACCCCCGAAGAAGCTGAGAATCGCGGGAGAGAGGCGTGTCACCACTGACACGCAGCCCAGGCTAGCCTTGCCCTCCAGATCCCGGGCCACCATCGCACCTGGCTGCCTGGCTCCACAGGCGGGGGTCCGGGAGGACGCTCCCAGCCCGCGGGTACACGGGGCGGGGGTGGGGGGGACAGATCCGCACACCACCTCCACACACCCCACCCCTTGGAAGCAGTCCCAGAGGAACCAGGCTCCCACCCGAGGACACCACCAGCCCCACGGCCCCCACCCAGGACCCCCACGCGATAGGGGGGTGTACTCGGGGGCCCTGTCGGCCCGCCTGAGTGTGTTAACTTTGGGTGCGTGCATAGGTGAGTGGGCCCGGGCGGCTGTGGGTGTGTTCGCCTCGGCCCCTTTGTGAGCGTGTGTTCGTGTGTAGCCTCATTCCTGGTTTTTTTGGGGGGGGCGGGTGCTCCCCTGTCTGTGTGTGGCATATGTCTGTGTGCTCGCCTGTGTGTGTGTATGTGTGTGTGTGTGTGTGTGTGTGTGTGTGGTGTGTCTGTGTGTGTGGTGTGTCTGTGTGTGAGTGTGTGTGTGTGTGTGTGTGTGCGCGCGTGCGGGTGTGTAAGTGTGGTA